>NW_026705638.1:0-50001 GCF_029867415.1 Vicia villosa | reverse complement strand
TGTTGTAAAAGATAATATCAAAGTTAATAAAGGTAGCCTACATCAGATTGTAAGGGGTGTTATTTCCATAGGCACATTAGGAACAACTTCAGGGTGAAAGTGAGGCTCAAGAAAGGCGACAAGAAGGACTCTAGTGCTGGAGGGGATATAAGTCACTATCTTAGCCATAAATCAGTGTCAAGAGACATTTCATCGGTGTACGAACTCATGTTTGAAGAGTAACATTTGGAAGCTTTACAAGTAAACATGAATGGATAACTTCAACAAAGATTTGAGGATTTTAGAAAACAAACAAATCCAAGTTTTCATAGACATCCTTCATTCTAGTTGTGCCAACAAAACTCTGACAACACATTACAACAAAGTTGAAGCATATTTTGAATCAGTTCATGTAATTGCGAATAAAAAAATACCAACACAGAATAACAAAGTTGGAGAATACATTAAATCGGTTCATGAAAATTCTGAATAACAACACATAGCTCGTGTAGTTGAAAATCTTAAAGAGGTTGCATTTTCTGTTCCAAGCTTTGCTATCACATCTTCTATTGAAAGGGTTTAGCATTAAAAAATTCAAAATATATTTATAATTGCAACAAGATTATCATTGCCAACATAGTTAATCATTTTTGTGAAAGATATATGATTAGATATACTTATTCTGGTCATGTGATTGATATACTTGAGAATACCAACAAATCAATCACAAAAAGATATTAATTTACAACCAATAGTGGATGAAAACAACATGTTCTGTACCAAAGACTTCACCTACGATCTTAGCATGATATGAAATAAAGGTCGGCATCGATGTTGGCCAGAAACAAAAGTCTGAGTTAGATTTTCAGCATAAACAAAAGGGATGGTCACCTCTCCATCGAAGATAAAGAATGACCGACACACAAAAGAAAGATTATCGATCCAACATTACATAAGGGGCGTGAAAATTATGAATGGAACAGCTCCAAAATTTAAAAAAATACCAATACAAAACAACAGAGCTGGAAAATACTTTCAATCAGTTCATGAAATTCCAAGTTGCAACACAGTTTGCAATAGATGAAAATCTTAAGAGGAGAGGTTGCATTTTCTTTTGTAAGCTTTGCTATCTCATTTTCTATTGAAAGGGTTTAGCCTTAAAAAAATTAAAACAGTACTATATAGCAGCATATTGTTAAAGACGTATGACAGAAACTCAACTTCCAGTGTATGAACTAGGAAGGAATATACAAACAGTAGATTTAAAAGATTAAGAAAGTGGTAGGAAGTGCAAGATCTTTGAGGCTGACTTGCAAGAAAGAGGTCACATAGAGTTGCCACTGTTCAACATCAAATACATATAGTGTTAGATTATTATGGAAAATATCACAGTTACTAGCAAAGAAAAAATGAACACATGGGTTGTACTTGCCTGTGACAAAGAAGTCATTTCTACTGCTCAATTCCGTCAATCTAATGTTGCTGAATACCGTCAATCTTCACAGTAGGGATGTGACTAATTGTATGCCAACGCTCACATCCATCCTTTTTGTACTTCTCCTTAAGTAACGGATAACTGTGAATGATCAAAGTATTAAGGGAGTACCGCGGACTCTCCTGCTATCTTTGAATGAAAATCTCATGAATGTGACAGTCTGATACATATCATGCCTTTGACTTCCATGATAAATCTGTAACATGATTGACAATATATTTATCAAATTGATGTAAACCAAAAAAACTAAACATGAAAAAGTTATTATAGTACTAAGGAAGATAAATGATTTGGTTTAGAAAATGAAAAAGGCCATGAAGTGGTTTTGAGTAACTTGTGTTAATGCAGTACTTGAATTAGACTATAGAAGTTTTATGCTAGAAAAAGCATTTGATGATGAACATGGAATAGCAAATTGAGAGAGTTATGTGCTAGATACAACTCTAAAATAGAAACACACATAACTCATAACTGCTAAACATAGCTGACATCAATGAAAAATAATTATTATAGTCGAAGTCAATACAGAGACATTGAGAAGTGAAGTTGGCCTATATATTATGCAGTGGCGGCTTTGAAAATGAACTGTTAGTTTAACAACAAAAGTGAAAACTGGACAATTAACATTAAACATTCTCTAAATTTTAAATAACTAACTTAAGCCTGCCTCCGTCCGGAAACGTCTGCCAATTGGATCGGCTTACATAGACTCGTCATTGTCACTGTTCAACATCAAATGCAAAGAGAGCTTTATTATTATGGCAAATAAAAAATTAAAAAAAAAATGAACACATGGGTTGTACTTACCTCATTTCCTCTTCCGAAATAAAAGAAGGCTGCTCAAAACCGTCAATCCTCACTTCATGGATGTGACTAATTGTATGCCAACGTTCTCCTCCCTCCTTTTGGTACTTCTCCTTAAGTAATGGACAATCTTCAATCTCCAAATCAAAAATGGAACCCCACTCCTCTGGCAAGTGCTCAAGACTAGGGCAACTGTGAATAATAATATAAACTTTAGATTTGTGGTGGAGACAACCCCAGTCCTCTCTCGAAGCTTTCAATTTAGGACAATTAACTATTTTAAGATCGATCAAGTTGGAAGGGAAACCTCCCATAGGAAAACATTCTAATTCTGGACAATTAGACAGCCCTAGAGCATTAAGAAGGGTGAACAAGTGTGGTGAAAAAGGCAAGGAGGAGGACTTCCATCCTGTTATTGAAAATTCCCAAAGAGAATTATAACAACACAAATCCAAAGAGGGACATTCTACAAAGTCCTTGAAATCCAACTTTAAAAATTTCAGATTGGGATTGTTGATTAATTGAACCATGGGGAACTCGATGTACTGATTTTTAAGAAGGCTGCACCATTTCAAGCTGGATGACAACTCATTTATCAAAATCCGACCACATCTCTTTATTTTTAACCAAATGATATTATCACAAATGGGAATTGATACGGCCAGCAATTTGCAACCACTAATCTCCAATTTCTGTAATGAAGGAAGGTGTTGAGGCAGTGATACCCTTTTCAATTTGGGACAATTTGTTATAGAAAGCTCTGTAAGTAAAGGAAATCCTTCAATACATAACCATTCCTCCAAATTGTTCATGCTCTCAAGTGTAAGAGATACTAAGTTGGGTAAATGACAACCACTTACCCAATTAGGAAAGCTATTACCTCTGTACTTGCTGATGAAGAGTATCTTCAAGTTACTATTTGGTTGAAGAGCCTCCAATACAGATACATTGCTTTCAACTATTGATCCATCCACATCTTCTCTTCCGCCATCAAATGTCATCTCTATTTCTTCCAAATACTTCTTATCTTTCAAACTTCTTGTTGTAACATCTGTATGATCAATGACTTTACCCAACCCTTGAATATGAACTTTTCCACGAAGATGGTTTAGTTTCTCCAATTCCTTAAGATCTGATCCGTTCTGCTCTTCCACTATAAAATAAGCCAAGTTCTGGAGATTGATTAGGCTTCCTATATTCTTTGGTGTCTTCTTTACAGAATAGGGAAGTTCAAGATGACGTAAATTGATGAGTTTGGAAAAATTTGAAGGGAGCTCAGTCAATTTAGAACAGCCATCCAACAAGAGTGTTTGCAAATTATATAGCATACAAATGCTGTCAGGTAACCTTGAAATTCTATTATGAGAAAGATCTAGATAACGCAGAAGCTTTAAATTGCTTATCTCATCAACTAGCTCTGAGATGCCGCAAAAGTATAATGATAACATTCGCAAATATTTTAGTCTTGAAAACATATCACGTTGCACATTGCTGCTTATCAATATACCAAAGTGGCCTTTTAATAAAAGACTACGTAGGCCCTTAAGCTCACAAATTGGCTCTAGTAATTTGTCAACAAAATTTGATTGAAGAGACCATCTAATGTGACGTGTCCTTTCAGAGATACTTTCCACCTTAGCTTCATCCATCCGCATACAAAATTCTCCTGACACTGATATAGCTAAATCATTGATAAGGTCATGCATGTTAAAGTAAGATTGAGCTAAACCATAAAGGTCATACATGTCAAAGTATCTATAGGGGGTTGATTGGAAAAATGAAATTGACTCTAGATCACCAAAAATTTCATTACCCAACTCTTCTTCACTTTTTTCTGTTCTGCAACACTTAAGCAAACCTTCTGCCATCCAAATCCTGATTAAATCGCCTTTATAAAACCAATAACCTTTAGGAAATATAGAACAATAAGCAAAACAACGTTTCTGATTGGAAGGTAGATTATGGTAACTCAATCTCAGCACTGGGTTAATGTTGTTGTCCCCTTCAGATAAACGCCACAAATCAGTCTCCAATATCTTCATCCATTCATGCTGAGAGAATTTTTTTCGCAAGAGTTGGCCCATTGTTTTTACAGCTAATGGCAATCCTCCACACTTTTCCAATATTTTTTTGCCAATTAATTCAAGGTTTGGATTATCGCACACATTTTTGCCATGAAACGCATGTGTCACAAATAAACTCCAACAATCTTTTTTTTCCAATTGCTGTAATTCAAATATCTTTGTGGAATTCAGAACATGTGCTACATCCTTGTCACGTGTTGTCGCAATAATCTTACTTCCAAAAGATCCATGATTAAAAGGAAGTAGTAACTGCTCCCAACAATCCGCATTCCCGTTCCATATATCATCTAAAACAAGCAAGTATTTTTTGCCCGTTAGTACGCGTTGTAGTCTCTGTTGAAGTAAATTGAGAATAGACTCATCATCAGCTGGAGAATGAAATGACTTGAGAATTGCTTTGGTGAGTCCAACAACATCAAAAGATTCAGAAACATAAACCCATGCTTTAAGTTCAAAATGATTCTCAATCCTACTGTCATTGTACACAAGCTTAGCAAAGGTGGTCTTACCCATCCCACCCAGACCAACTATGCTAGATACAGGTGTTTGGTTGTCACTGCCATTGTTTGAAAGTAAAAATTTGATCATTTCATCTTTCTCATCATCTCTACCATATATCTGCGATGCATCCACCAAATAGGAAGTTTGCGGTCTTTCTAAAGGTTTTGAACTAACTCCAACTTCATTTCGAGCCAAAGATCCATTTTTCAATTCCAGCACATCTTTTTGCTCAGCAAGATGCTTTAGATTCTTTAGCAATTCTTTGACTCGAGATTCAAATGGATTAATAAAACTTGAAACATAACCAAAATAGTTATTCCTACTGGTAGTAGGTTGAGATTCAGCTCTTATCTTCTTCAATGGTGCATCAGTGGCAATCTCATCCAAGAGTTGGTCAGCCTCATACATAGCATGTTTAACATCACCAAGCCACTTCTTGACATTTGGTATTTGGTATTGTTTAATCTCTGCATCATCCAACACTTGGTTGATAGACTCGAGTGTAGACTCAAGTTCCTCCACCAACTTGTCAAGCTTGCCTCTACGGAAATAGTCAGTGAAATTACTTGAAGCCAACCTATCAAAAATCACTTGAAAGAAAGACGAAAGGAATGCTCCAGCAACAAGTTCTGCCATGATTTTTCTGTACCACAAAATAAAGGAATTTGAGATGAGTGTAATGCACATGAAAGGATATATATCTGCAGTAATGGTTATGTAGAATATAAACATAGATGTTGTTGTTATTTTTATCTCCGCGCAAATAAACTATTGTAATACTGATTCATACAATAATAATGAAAAGGGCATTGAGCAATTCACTTAAACATATATGTATATATAAATTTAAAGGGCATTGATTCATTTTTGTGTGTTATGATTTAAATTTAAAATAGTAGTACAAGTTATATATCCAAAATAATAGTAGTATAGATTAAAGATAAACTATTGGTATATATAAATATAAATATGATAATAATTTATATATTTAATTTTAATGCAATTTATTGCAAAATACTTAAAGATGTGTAGAGGTTAATGTAAGAGAGACATGTGATGTTGTATTTTTTTTTTATAGGCAAAATTTGTATTAATAGAAAGAGTACAATGGGTACTCAACCATATAAGAGAAAAGAACTATAAGAGTGTCAACTGAATCAAAGCCTAAAATAGAAGGGATAAGTCAATGATTCACAAGACAATCCAAAGGATTAGAACACCAATCAGACCAAATTAAACCATCTGCACCTTTGGTTTTGGCAACAAACGTTCCAAGCCAACACTTTAGCCCTATCAACCACTTCACTAGCCCGCACAACCACTAGTTGAAAGACAACCTCATTTCTACTTGGCTAAATAGCCCAACAAACCGAAAGCCAAACCAAGAGACGATTGCTCTTGTTCATCCTTCCTTTTAGCAAAAAACTAAAACTGCTGAGATTACTACCAGAAGCATCTAACTCAAATTGAAACTACAGTTTCATCCACTCGTAAATTTGCTCTCGAACATAAAAAGGCATAAAACAGTCGAAGAACAGATGGGGAATAATTTCTGAATAAATAGAACAGAGGGGACATCCAAGAGAGTTAGATCCACTGACGATCCCTCTAAATGACAAAGCCTCCTGACTAGCTAACCTGTTCAACAAAAATCTCCATCCAAAAACTAGAATTTTGCTAGGCACATTTGTTATCCAAAGCAGATCCAACAACTGAAAGTAGCACTCATCAATCCGCACCTTCAAACCAAAAGCAGCTTCTAAACCTTGATAACTACTTTTAACCGAGAAACCGTTATTGCTCCTCCACCACATAAAAGAATCCTTCATTTGCTGATAAATCTGAACATCCTGCATAACGGAATAGAGAGATTCCAACTCAATTTCTTCCTCCGCCCGTAACAACCTCTCAGGCTTAAGCTTCACCTCCCAAATCCAAACATTTTCCACCCAAGCCCCCGTCGAAGAAACCGTTATTGTTCTATTCTTACATTTCAATCTATTTATCGAATTTTTCATTAATAAATAGGCTTTTTATCAAACTGAATGAGAATAATATTTTTCTTTAGCCTTAACTTACTTACCTCATCATATGTGCAATCTTCCAAGTGAGTTGTTGCTCAATTCTATGGAGTCGGCCCTTTCCATATTTTGGAGTAATTGAAACTTTTTAAACTATTAACAATTTTTTCAAGATAAGATTCATATCAGAGAGATCTTGCATAAGCGGAGGGTGTTGGTTGACTCATAAGTTATTTTGTGTCTACTGTTTAAGGGTCTATCAAGTTTATTTCTTATTTGTTTGTAACATGCAGAATGTGTGCATCAGTTTAGTATATATTTTTTACGTGGTTGGGGTTATAGTTAGCTCTTCCTAAGGACCTTCCGACTCTTTTTAAGGTGTTTAGGTCATTGGGAGGCATGTTCATCATAAGAGGTGGGTTTTTATGATTTGATATTCGATAGTGTGGTCGTTAAGAAAATCCCATAATGATATCAATTTTTGCAGATTCGTCAACTGGTGTAAAGGATATGGAAGATTAGATCATTTTCACATCATGGAGATGGAATATTGGTAGGTCCACTACGAAACTCTTGTGTTTTCTCCATTCGGCTTAAGAACATTATTGTTTGTTTTAGCCAATAGCATATTGAGAGTCTTTTACCTTTCAGTGACGTTTTTTGGTGGTTTTTTTAGAGTATTTTTTCTACTAATGGTGGTTCCTTTTGGGCTAAGTTTTAGCCTCTTCCCATTTTCCACGGTGTTTGCATTGTCATTGCAATGAATTTTATTGTTTCAACTTTCTCTCTTTTTTGGACCAATGGTTTTGTATTAGACTATCTTGGGACTCAATTTACATATTTTGTTTGTTCTTTCTTTGGTCGTTCTTGTTTTGTTGTTCTTGTAACCTTGGTATGGCATATATTGTGGCTTTTTTAGTTTGCTCGATGTACTTTTGGGGCCTTTAGTTGTCGATTTAAAAATAGAGTGGGACTAGTTTTTGACTGGTTATTTTATTTGAGCGTTGCACTGATGGATGACACCTTTTTTCATTAGTTTGTTTGCAAGTTTGTTTGTTTGCCAAAAGTAAAATACAAGACAATCCTTTGTTGTGTAGGGCTTCCAGAGGTGTTTATGGTTGTTGTGTATTAGAGGAAGCAGACGCGGGAATGGTGAGAAGCTTTGTATATGGTGCTTTGCATAATGAACAGGATTCGCTTCAACCTTAGGGTTGAGGTATTTATTATAAATCTTTAGACCTGGACCTCAAGCTCCAATATAATAATAATCGCTCCTAAGAATATGGAGAGTGAACAACTAATTTCCTATTATTCAGGAGAATGTGATCTTTCCTTTTTTAACTTCCATATCCTAACTATTGTTGGGCTAGGACACGTCAGCATTCACATTCTCACGAATCGAGCGAGTCACCCATAGAGTGGGAGACCAAATCAAGAAATGAGATCCCATCCCAATAAATGGGAGGCCATGGAGTCTCTCGCGTGGGAGATGTTCCACCTCGCATGTCTTAAGAGTTAGGGTACCTCCTCTAGGGGACTTTTACACTTATTCCAATAGACAATCTCTCAAACACGATGTCTTTATAAAATACAAAGTTATTTCAATTGTTTAGCTTAAGTTGTTGAGACAAGACTCTCAATTGAGTCCCTTAGGTGAGACTTTAAGTTGAGTCCTTCGGGTGAGGGTCTTTATTGAGTCCCTTTAGAGAAACTTTAAGTTTATTCCCTTAGGGCAAGAGTTTAATTCGAGTCTCTTAAGTAAGACCTTAAGTTGCATCTCTCTGGTGATACTCTAAGTTAAGTCCTTCATGCGAGGCTTTGAGTTGATTCCCTCATGCAAGACTTTAAGTTGTTTAAGGGCGGGAATGATCCTCCTTTGAAAGTTCAACGTTTAGATTATCTTTTAGAGGGTGGCAAGGATATTCATGTAAAAGCCTGATATTCATGTCAACTTAGGAACGAAATAACCGATTGTAAATAACAATAATATTTTCAAAGAGATTCCCAAATTGATAGGCCAAATGCCTTTTGTATTTAAAGACATAACCAAAAAACAATTAACTATAGTAATATCACACGATAATAGAGTTCCATGTTCTGGGGATGAGTCGTCCACCAGCTCTTCAATCTTGTAGGTTCCGTGAGGTAGTTTTTGACATATGTTGTTGGTCCTTCCTAATTGAGTTATAGTTTCACCTACATGATGGGAACAACAACATGTCTAAGTACTAGTTCTCCTTCTTGCATTTCCCTTAAAAACCCCTTTTGAGTTGTACATTCTGGATGTTGTTTCCTTGGAAAAATATACCTTCATGTGAGCAACATCCCTCTTCTCGTCAATTAGGTCGATTGCGCATCTAATCCCTGCCTCATTCTCTTTCGCATTATATAGAGAGCGCCACCAAGTGGGTGTGTTTATTTCAACAGGTAGCATGATGTCCTTTTCGTATACCATTATGAACGAAGTCTCTATAATGGTTAAATGAGGGGTATATACGGAATTTCGTACTTAAATAGTTTCACTGCCTAAGATAGTATCCTTCCTTCTAGACCTGACTTCTTCAAGACCTCTTGAATGTGGTAGTTGGTTTTCACCATAACGCGATGCCCCTGAAAGTAGGGTATGAGTTTTCTTGTAGTTATCACGACCACCGAGTCTTTCAAAATTTTGATATCGAGCCTCAACACCCTTAAATACTTAGTTCACAAAATGGACATATCGCTCAACTTTATCTATATCTTGGACGAGCATCAAACTCATCGCATGGTTAGTAACAAACAAATAGAGGTAGAAGGGAGAAACTACTATTAGGCGAGTCAAGATGGGCAACGATGTCAGGAAGACCTTTAATTTTGGGAATGCCTCTTCGCACTTGCTCGTCCAAGTGAACATCTCCTTTTTCTTCAAAGTGGCAAATAAATGAAAAGCATTGTCATCTGGACAAGAAAGGAAAAGAGATGGGGAAGATAAATGCCACGTTAGTTGTTGAACCTTTTTAACGTGCATAAGGCTTCTCGTGTCACTGATGGTCTAACACTTATTTGGGTTCACATTTATACCTCCTCTTGGTTAATACAAAACCTAGAAACTTGATCTTGTATGCCAAAGGAGCACTTAGCAAATGCATGTTGTAGTTTTTGACTGACTCAACGATATCTTATAGGTTTGTTGCATGACTCTTCCCTTTTAAGGTCTTTACTATAATGTCATCAATGTATACCTCCAGGTTGTTCCCTATCTATTTAGAGAATACTGTGTCCATGATTCTTTGTTAAATGGCTCCTAATTCTTTAGCCCAAATGGCATGACATTGAAGCAATAATTTATGTGATTGTACATGAATGTTTTCTTGGTCGCATCCATATAATCCATCAAGATCTAATTCCGCTAAGATAATGCTTTTACTGCGAGGTCAATTGCGAGGCGATGTCAGACCACTCTTGTACCTATTCTTGGCATATTTGAAGACTCATGGGCGAACAAGTATATGTTCCTCCTTAGTAGGGCGACCAGCTCTCCCTCCTTAGAAATATATAAGGAGGTGCCTAATTTGGTCACTTGATGTTTCAAAGGCCCAATCCGGACTTCTTTCAAATCCTTCGTGGGAGTGAGCCTTTTATTTTAGGTAAATAATCTAGGGTTCCATCTTGTGACATCTTCCTCTCGTGCTTCTGGCTTAGGGCAATGTTTATGACAACGCGATACTTGAAACTTATTTAAAGGGTAGGCATGACCATCCGTAGCAAGTTGAAGGCAGGATTTCCTAGGATGGCATTGTATGGAAACAAGGCATCCACCACGAGATACCTTACTTTGATTGTTTTTACGCTTTCCTGTGAGCCTAATGTTGTTTCGATTGTTATATATACATGTTTATCTGACAGACTAATCAAAGAATCTTGGAATGCTCTGATGTTGTCTGGGTCAAGCTGAATCCCTTAAAAGGTGCTCCAGAATAAAACCTTTGTCAAGCTTTTAAGGTCGATTGGTACTCTCGCTTTATATTCCATCGTAATATTGCACCAATAATGACCATAAAATCATTGTTGTGAGGGATAATTTTAGTGTCGTCTTTAATGGAGGTGATTTTGAATTTTGGCTCTCTTCCAAAGTTTTGGTGATGTTACTAGGTATGATATTTACCGTAAAAACGTGCCTGACATACTTCCTCAAAGAGGAACGAATCTCCTTTATATGTGAAATCCGGTTGTTGACAATTCTCTGAGAACTTTATTTTATACTTTTTATTGATGTATTCAAAGTATCAACAAACCAACATTTATATACTCTTAAATTTATTGATAAAAGGATTACTTTTTAAAAAGTTATTTTTTTAAAAAAAATTTTGATATATATTTTGGTAATTTCTTTATGCATTCGTATGTCTTCTTACATACTCGCGGCGAAATCTTCAAAATACTTCTATTTTTTGGATGTGCATCGAAGACACACTTTTTTATATAAATGGTGATTTCGGATATGCATATCTGAATAGATTTTTTTGAAAAGAGGTGACTTTGGAGATGCACATCAGAAATAACTCAATTTTTTGTCTTAGAATTTTTCGAATATGCATATTCGAAAAAACTCAATATTTGTTAAAAAAATTAAAATCAAGATGAATTAATTGTATTAATCAAAATATATAATTAAATACATACCATTTTAATCAAGATATATAATTAAATATAAACCATTTTTATCAAAATATATAATTAATTAAATATTTAAATCAACACATTATTCTCATATAAAATTAATTAAAAAATTAATATAAATTAAAAATTATAATGCTTATAAATTAAAATATTCCTATATAAATTAAAATTTTATTTAATCTTCTATTCCTTATTTATAACCATTTGTATTTAAGTTATTCTTTATTAATAATAACTCACTCTAATTATTATATAATTATATTATAAAATAAATATTATTTCAAAATAAAATAAACTTTTTTTTAATATTAAATACTTCAGATATGCATATCCAAATTAACCAATATTCCATTTTTTTTAAATGCGTTTTTTCGGATATGCATATCCGAAAAAACACCTGAAATTTTAAAGGCATATGCATATCTGAAAGGTGATAAGAACGTAATAAGAGTGTCTTCGAATATGCATATCTGAAAGGTATTTTGGGAATATTATGGGTGTTTTCCACTATATAAAGGCATAAAATAATTTCCTATGTTTTTTAAAGCGTTTGTGAGCCTATTAATAAATACATGTTTATGTCATTACTTATCAAAATTAATCTTTCAATTTATAAAAAAAGGAATTTGAAAAAGTTCGTAACATTTAAAAAAAATTATAAAAAAAATTTAAAAAAATAAAGTTAAAAGAAATATCTTCTTTTAATTCTCATGGATAAGAATCTATGAATTTTTTTCCATAGTCAAATGTTTAATATTTTTTAATAAAAAGAATATAGATTAAAAGTAATATTCTTTTCTTTTTATTTTTATTTTTATTAGAGAGAGGGATAAATGCCCGGAGAAAGAAAACTACAGACAAGTAACTCTATGAATATTAATGTTGTTATAATCTGCTCTACGAATATTCTCAAAATTAATAGGACAATCCGTGAAAATGCTATACTCTTCCTTCAGGAAAAAACTATGGTTTGTCAGTGCATCAACCACTTGATTAACTTTCCTATGAACATGGACGATTTCCAACTCCCAGTCTAGATCCCACATACTAATTATCTTGGTCGCGAGATTATTCCGTCCTAGATGGATAAGTCTCATCTCTTTGACATTCTGAACCACTATCAATGAATCCACCCTCAGCTCTACCTTACAAAAGTGTGTATTCCTAGCAAGCTGCAACTCTTCATAGAGACCCCATAGTTCATCGAGATAAGGGTCCCCTCTCCCAATAAATTTCAAACCCATTAATTCATTCACTGACACCCCCTCGAATCACACCGTCACAACCAATAATACCATTTTTACAAGCTCCATCGATATTAATGCAAATCCACCCACTTTTAGGAGGGACAAAGTGAATTTTCATAGTAATTTCTCTTCCCGTACAACAGTCTTGCATAATTCCATCTGATATCTCATAACATCCAATCACCCTCCCCACTCTCTCCACCTGATTATGCGGCCGAACGAAACCTTCATTAAACTTCTCTTTATTCCTCCACATCCACAGCATATAGCAAGCATTCGCCCAAAATATGTCTCAATTTTCTGGCCAACCAAGATTTCGTTTATTGCATAAATTCCTGTTCATCCATGACGACAGGTTACACATGAAAAAGTTATACCTTTTCGTAATTGGGACAATACTGCACCAAAATTGATACGCCAATTTACTGTCCTGCACCACGTGAAGAGCAGTTTCCGGGAAGCCATGACAGTAGTCACAATTGCGTATGCCAAGTCCCATACGGTGCTTCCGTACATTAGTGAGCAATCGATTATGCTTAACTTTCTAAACAAACACCCGAACCTGCTCTGGGGATTTTAGCCGCCATATCCAAATCCAAGTCGTGTTTCTCTGCCTATTGCTGAAAGTTGCACATTTTGTAGTACATGTTAGCAATAGAGGTCTGTTTTGGATCCGTATCCCAGCTCACCCTCTCATCAGCACTGTAATTGTCACGTGGAGCCAGGATAACGCTTATTTTTCCTAAGAATCATGCAGGAATCCACTGTAGCATACTCCAATTCCATTGTCCGTCAAGAACAACATCGGCCAGCTTTGCATTATTGCAATTTGCTGGTATATCCAGCGATATCTCAGCCAGCTTAATACCTGCGGTAATCCACGTATCATAACACAACTAAATGGTTCCCCCATCTCTAACTAGCCATTACTTATAATATTCCATCAAAGGCCATAACTTGATTATACTTCTCCATAAATGAGAATCAATAGGCCGCACTTCCATATAATTACCGCAGTTATTTCACTGGTATTTTCCATGAAGAACTTGACACCACAAGTCTTGTGAAGTAGTCTGCAGTCCATGGACTAGCTTCATAATACATGCCTTATTCATTACATGAAGTCGCCGAAGCCCCAATCCACCAAGGATTTTCGGTTGAGTGATCATCTCTCAACCCACTGCATGATACTTCCGTCGAAACTCCGTATCCCCCCATATAAACTGCCGCTGAATCTTATGAATTTCCTCTACACTAGTTTTTGTAAGCATACGCTTCATCATAGGATAAATTGGTATGGCCTCCAAAATGCTCTTAGCCAACATTATTCTCCCCGCAAAAGAAAGTTGCTTTTCCTTCCACTTCACGAGCTTAACCTTTACTTGGTCAACGACGTACTCAAAATCTTTTCTCTTGGGAGCTTTACCGGTGAGAGGCACTCCAAGGTACTTTCTAAGGACATTGGTCTCACGAAAACCAGAAATGCGAAGGATATCCTCTTTACTTCTTCTACTCAAGTTAGGCAAAAACAATATACTAGTCTTCTCATTACTCATTTGTTGGCCTGAAGCCTTGCAGAAAACCTCCAAAGTTCGCATAACACACCTAATCTGGACCATATTAGCTTCGCCAAACAGTAATAAGTCATCCACAAACATCAGATGGGAGATAACTGGACCATTTCTACCAGCCCTAGGAGCTTTCCATCTACTTTCATTCACTTCTTCACTGATAAGATGCGAGAGCTTGTCCATGCACAACACGAACAAATACGGCGATATTGGATCACCCAGCCTGATACCTCTCAGCACACAAAAGAACTCTCTTCTAGCACCATTCCATTTCACTTTCATTTCCACAGCTGAAATTGCATGCAGTATCACATTCAACATACTACCCGGAATACCAAATTTAACAAGCACATGCTCTATAAAATTCTAGTTTAATTTATCATATGCTTTTGAAAGATCCACTTTAATTACAAAGTAACTATTACATCCCTTTGCTTTCATCATAGTGTTCACCATTTCCTACGCAATAGTAATATTCTCGTGTACGTTCCGTTTGGTAAGGGGATATGAGTAACGTCATACAATCTTCCAATTTGTCAACTAACCACTTCGTGACCACATTATAAATGGAGTTGCACAAAGATATTGGCCTGAACTGGCTAATAAGCTCTGGATGCGAGACTTTTGGAATAAGGTAGATATCCATTTAATTCATTTCTTTCAACACACGTTATCCTTAACTATATCCCATGATTTTTTATAAGAATCAGTGGGAAATCCATATTGCCCTGGCGCTTTCTGCGGATGCATATTAAAAACAGCTTTTCTAACTTCTTCATCTACAATAAGACCTTGTGGCAATTCTCACATCCTACCTCTGATCTAACGAGAACAACTTCTTGTAGAACGTCGTCGCCATATTACTGAGCAAACTAGCATCCTCAATCCATTCACCATTATCAGTCCACAGCATTAATATATTTTTCTGTCGACGTAGCATAACCTCTTTGATATGGTAATACCGAGTATTCATATCACCATCCCGCAACCATTTTGCACGGGAACACTGATGCCACATGAATTTCTCCGGCTACAATTTAGCATCCAACTCAGCCTGTAAACGAAGCTCAAGCGCACCGAGTCCTCAATGGAAAATTCTAGCTTGAATGCGCTTCTAAATACCACCCAGCCGCGCTACCAGTTCTTTTTTAAGGTTACGAACTTGATTAAAACTAGTAAGCTTCCACTCCACACTATTAGTATGTATTGTATGAAGATTCTGCCAAATAGTTGAGCCTGGATCCCAATTGCTTCTTAGCATAGTATAGTAGCTATCCTCGAGTAGCCACACACTCTTAAACTTAAATAGATTTGGAGGACACACATGTGAACCATCGAAGGGAGATAACGACAAAGGGTGATGATACAAAAAACTCAACTGCGAAAGCACCTTAACATAACCGTCGGGGAACATAAGTCTCTAGTTGTCATTTATAAGGGCTCTATCAAGCCTTTCCCAAATCCTTTTCCCTCCATGATACATAAGCTCTCTCCAAGTATATTTAGCACCCCAAACCATGCATCCATTAGCTAACATCTATCCACTCTTTCCTGAATTTTCCACACTTATTAAGGCTCACGGGTGCCCCACCTCTCCTCTCATCTGCACACATAATGTCATTAAAATCTCCTAGGCCTCCGTCATATGTCAAGCAATAGCTCTTAAGTTATCCCAAAGAATGCTCTAATTCACCTATGTTGGGCTTGCGTATAGTGTAGTAAATAACCATTTAGCACAACTAGTGTAGTTCACTTATAGATGCACATACTGTAGAGACTATTCCACTAGCTGAACATCAATGGAATTTGAACGCCAACCAATAACGATATCACCAGCATATCCCATATTATCAGACGTAACAAAACCATCATACCCTAGCAACTCAAAGGCTTTCTTCAACCTCAGCCTGGCATCGTTTTTCCATAATTACCAGTAACAAAGGTCTCCATTTAATTACATATTCAGTGCAATAACGATAAAAATTCTTGTTAGCTGCTCCACGGAAATTCCACACAAGTATGCTTTTTGGTGTATTCATCATAAACAATGATTATTTAGAGTTAACAACCAGCCTCACTACAACTCTCCATCAAGATTTTCCTTTACAACCTCCGTATTCGAAGAAATCGGTGTAGATTCTATGACTTCTTGAAGTTGATCCGACCTGGGCTCCAAAATCTCACTTGCGCCGAGGCTGTATTTCCCCAGGCCTGCATAATGCAGGCCTTTACTAACATCTGGTGGCTTGGCCTTATAAGTATCATCATTTTGGAGTAGCTCCAAAACTGGCCCACCCTGGTAGCTTGTGGCTCTAATGCTCCTGTTTTCTTCATGTTGCATATCGTTGTGACAATGCCTCATTGGCTTGAATTGGTTCTTAAATAATGCCGCCAGTTTACTTGCTTCCATAACACCTATGTTATTCTCCATAGCATTACGCCCAACATTCTTACTCACTATCTTCCCTTTAAAGCTACATGTGACCCTTGCCCTAAGATTGATACCTCTTTTGCTTTTTTCATGATTAATATTTTGACCACCACTATCCACTTTTAAACCCTTTGATTTGCTTGGAGGATCTTTCGTTATTCTTGTTGTTGCTTTATTCCTTTCCAGGCTTTGTCTCATACTAACAGTCTCATCCTCTTTTTGCTTCTGAGCATTAATTATCTTGACAAGCTGAACCTTCTTAGATATCACATGTTCCCCCAATTGAACTATCTCTATGATTGGCTCACTATTCACCTCCACATTGGCTTCTCCACATACAAAAACCTCGTCCGCCTGATTTAATGCAGAAAAACGTGACCCTTGTTGCTGCCTATCCACCACCACCACATCAGGCCCTTGTCTCACCATTCCAGCACCATTCAACTGCCTTTGTCCTTTAATACTCAGGTTTTACGCTGTTTTTGAACCACTTTCCAAGGTCCATTGCTCATTTCTCCAAGCTGACCTCCCACAATTGTCTGGTTCCCAGCCCTCACTCCTCCCTCACATGCAAGTCCTCCAGTATTAGATTTTAGCTTGTCAAGACATCCCTCAATGTGGTATTGTCGTACACCTAACATGAAGGTTGCCAATAACGCCTTGGTTAGATCAACCTCCACACATATCCTAGCATACTTCCCCCATTCGTGCATGATCGTATTCTTGTTCATCTTAACTGTCTTTCGAATTCTGTTGCAAATGTTATGTAGAATTCCACTGTCGTAATATTCAATCGGCAGCTCTGCAATTCTCACCCACACCACAACATTCTTAATTGTATCACTTTGAGGGTGGAAGTTTGGACACCATTCCTTGACTGTAAGATAATGATCGTATATAAACTAAGGCCCATTCAATGTTGCTACCGCATGATCTTGCTCGTGGGAAAAGGTAACAAGAAAATAATCATTACTAAGGTCAATAATTATTATTATTCCTTTTTTTCACCCACATGTGCTTCAACCTTGTCTCTAATGCCTTGTAACTGATTCTCCTACCCAACAACTTAACTATAAAACCTCTCAACCTTTCTTCCATGGCTTATGGATTCCTTTCTCCTTAGTTTTGGATAAAATAAACAAGGGATAAAATAAACAAGGGACCGTCGTACCTTCCAATTTTTTGATCCTCCACTGTTATTGCTTCCACAAACTCGTCGTCTTCCTCATCATCACTTTCCATGCCAACACTCTTCTCCTCTGCATCCTTAGTCTCGACACCATTGCCATCTAAAACCGTATCTTTGTAAGACCTACTCGTTGTGGTGATAGTTACGGCTTTCAATGCATGCAACATCTCGTTCATCACACTTTCCATGACCATTCCATCTGCAACCTTACTACTGTTCTCAGTCTCCTTCGCACGCTTGGCACTCTGAACCAACTGGTCTTTCTCCTCCAAGGACTTGCCTTTTTTGAAAACTAGGGTTTTCCCAAACCCTAACAGAGCGCTCATATTAAAGGGTTTGATATATGATTAAAAGTAGTATTCTGATTATAATGAAATGTTATTTTCATTATAAAATAATTTTTTTTAAGTGAAAAAATTTCAAGCAAAAATACTATTTACAAAAGTTTATTAATAATTAGTTAATAAAGCAATTATATTAAAAAACTTTTAACTTTTGTAGAAGTATATTTTCTTAATTTTTAAAATTATTCTTTCTCATATTAATGACAGTAACAATATAAACAAAATTTTTAAAGTTAGCCATTGTGTTACAAAATTAATAATATTTTTTATTTTTTTTTAATATTCTAGATTAATATTAATTTTCAAAAGAAGAATGTAATATCATGGTGGATTTGGAGTTTGTACCATATATTTCCTTTATATTCTCAAATTTAAGGTGCGGCTAATTTTTATTTAAAGATATTAAAATAATTACAATTTTATGTTTACTTTTAATAATTGAATAAATATATATTTTTAATAATATAAAAATAAAAGACCAATTAATTTAAAATTGAATGTAACTGAAAATTCAAATAAAAGTAGAAAATTAGTATTCACTAGAAGAAAATAAAAGAAATATTCACAAAAGAGAGAATTAAATTACCAGTAAATATGTGAGGAGACAATAATTTCTCACCAAACCTGAAAATGAAAATAAAAATTAGGATAAAATCTAACAGATTAGAGGTACCACAATTAAAATATGAAGTAAAAGATTTTTCACTCAAAAAAGAATAAAAAAAATGTAGAAAGAGAAAAGGAAATTACCTATAAGTATAGGTGTAAGCAAACAAGTGAAGATTTTATCTTCTAGAAAAGAGAACCTGATAATAATATTTAGAAAATTAGAGACAACAAAAATTATGCAAGTTAAGAGATTACTTGATTGAGAAATGGAAGAAATAAAGCGGAATGAGAAAAGGTTTAGAGGGCACACAAAGTATGATTGATAGAGATGAAGTTTAAAATGGGAGAGAATGAGAAAGAAATAGAAAAGGAGAAAAAAATAGAAAAAGAGCTTTCATGGTGAAGTCACACAATTGACAATTGATTTTTTTGGTGAAGTCATTTTAATTTGTCAATAAAATAACAAAGGATGTGACATGAGCAAGAAATTTATCGTAAATTTTTTTAAATAAAATTATATACAAATTAAAAGAATATTTATTTGATTTTAAATGAGACAATAATTTATAATAATTTTTATTTGACAAAAGTGATTTTACAATTTAAATAACAATTTTACTTAACTAATTTATTTTTTATCGTAATTAAATAAATTTATCAGCCAATATATTTGAGATTAAAAAAGCAAATTTATTTATATTTTTTTTTTATTATGGTGGTAATTTTTGTTAATAAAAAGAATTAAAATTAGAAAATAATATAAATATTAGAATAATTTTTGTGCTTTAAATTTGTTAGAAATTTAAATACAATATTAATAGATATGAGGATACATATTAAATGTACCGTATAATTATATGTGGTTCTGAATAAATCAACATTGCTTTTCATTAGTCAGATTAATCGATTAATGACTTCATAAAAAAGTTAATTGTGTGACTTTATCATAAAATTTTGCAGTAGAAAAATGATTAATTAATGGGTACGCATCCACGCATATCAGTCTTAATATTTTTTGAAGTGCAAACAATTTCAAGAAGTAATATTATTTACAAAAATATATTAATAATTAGTTAAGAAAGCAGTTATATTAGAAACTTTTAACTTTTCAACAAAATGTAGAAGTATATTTCCTCAATTTTAAAAAAAAAATATTTCTCATATTAATGACAGTGACAATATAAACAATATTTTTAAAGTTAGTCACAAATATTATCTTATATATTGTTTTTTTTTAAATATTCTAAATTAATATTAATTTTCAAAAGAAGAAAATAATCTGCCTTTATATTCTCAAATTTAAGATGCGGCTAATTTTTATTTAAATATATTAAAATAATTATAATTTCATGTTTACTTTATTTTAAACAAATTAAAAACAAAAATTAAATTAATTTAAAATTGAATTTAATTGTAAATTCAAATAAAAGTATAAAAGTAGGAGAAAATGGGTGATGCACTGACAGTGTAAAAAAGTTTTACACTATCAACCAATCACGACCATGAATCAGGACAAGTCAGACTGTAATTTAAAAAAAAACTTATATGACATGGCAAAACGATTTGTTTCTATTGGATGACAGTGTAAAACTTTTTTACACTGTCAGTGCACTACCTTTAACCTCTAAAAGTAATACTCACTGCAAGAAAACAAAAGAAATATTTACAAAAGAAATAAATAAATTACCCGGAAATACGTGAGGAGACTATACTCTCACCGAAAACCTGCCTGAAAATGATGAATAAAAATTTATGATAAAATCTAAAAATTTAGCGGTAACACAAAATTAAAATGGTTAACACTTCTGTACCCTTGAATTTGGTTGGGTACTGGTACCTTCTTCCAATCAAATGAAGATATTCAATGCCACATTATTTCTTATTATTATTTTATTTTAAAAAATTTAAAATTTTATATTAATTAACATTAAGGTATTGGTATCCAACTAAAACTCAAGGGTAAGAATTTGCCAATATATACGAAGTAAAAAACATTACCAATAAGTATAGGTGTAAGCAAACAAATGATGATTTTATCTTCTAGTAAAGAGAACCTGATAATAATATTTAGAAAATTAGAGACAACACAAGAGGGATGGAGAGAATAAGAGATCTGAGAATATTTAGAGAGAGATTACTTGATTGAGAGGTGGAAAAAATGAAGTGGATTGAGAGATGAACTTTAAAATGGAAGGGAATGAGAAATAAGTAGAAAAATGATTGAGCTTATTTTAGCAACGTGTCTTCCTACATACCATGCAACTTCCCACCACTTGTTAGGAAAGGGAGTGTGTAAGACTTTTATCATTGACTAGAAAATTATAGATGATAATTAATGGGTATGCATCCACGGATACGTGGAATTTTGTATATTTTTTAATAAGTTAATAATTGGAATTTTATATATTAAAAATAAATAAATAAATAATATGTCTTATATTCAAATTCACATTTTTATAGTTAAATATCCCTATAAAATTATTAATTTATTAGTTTAATGTGGTTGTATATACAATATTTTTAATTATATACTACAAATCTTAAATTTTTTATATTAATCATACAATAAATTTTTTATTTTTAAATTAATAATAATTAATCAAATATATGCATGTTCAACAATTAGTTCAAAAATCAGATAGAAAATAACATGATACAGTCATTACCTTTGTCTTAGCCACTTACCTAATAAATTAGATTTAGGTTTTATCAAAGTTTTACTAACTTAATCGTTTTATATTAAATATGTATTTTTTCAAATAGAAAATATTTTCTCTTAAAAGAAACAATAAAATACTAATACAAAGAAGTTCATAACTCATTATTAGCTTAAACAATATTATGATATTCATTCATTATTTTGAACATTCCATTGTTCCAAATAGTTTGATTAAAATTATTGAAAAAACAAATCATCAAACTTAAATCATTATTAAGTATGTAAGTGGAATAATATTGATGGAAAACTAAGAATGAAATTTAGCTATTTATTTATGATTAACAAATAAATAAAGTATTTGAAATTTAAATTTAAAATCACAAATCAATATTAACTTAAATTTGCAAATTAGCAAGTCAATATTGATAATTTTTAAAAATTAAATAATTTTAACTCATAATAACTATTAAGCTCAATGTTTTAAAAACCGGACCGATCATCAAACCGGCGAGGGTACTGGGTCACTGGTTTATTGGTCGAACTACTGGGTCATTGGTCGAACCGCATGACCAAACCGGATTAAACCGGATAACTCGGTTTAATAAACCGGTCATTATAACCAAACTATATAGGTATAAAACTAGTCGAACCAGATCATTCAATCTCTAAAAAAATATAATTAGCACTTAAATTTTTGAAAAATATCATATGATAAATTCACTAGTTAATAAATTAAATTCAAATTTAAATATAAGTATCAACACATAATTTGTTAATATAGTTCTAAAAAACCAAGTGATGTTTTTATCATATAAAATAAGTAAAACTGTTTTAAAGCCCTCATTTTTAAAATAATTCCCTTCTTTCATGAATATATATTAGTTCTTACAACTTCAATTGTTTTTTTATATACTCTCAAAGTAAACATCCGGATGCATGTTATTGAAAAATTCATAATTAATTTTATTTTTAGATATATTGCATAATTTATTTAGTTAGACAAACAAATTTAATATGTTTTTTATAAATAAAAAAAGAAGGAAGTTTCTGTTAAAAAAAAACTACAAGGAAGTTTCTGTAAAAAAACTAAAAGGAAGTAGTATTTAATCAATAATATTATACTCTGTCCAAGCCTTTGAAAAAAAATACTTATGTAAAATTCTTACAAATCATTTACAATATATTGAAAAAATCTCAAACTAAAAAAACAGAGATATAGTAGTAGTTTGTAGGTATCTATCTCAAAATCTCAAAATTTCACATTAGTAAAAGTACTTGTAGGTATCCATCTGTTTTTCCCTTCATTTTATTTAAGAAACAAAAAAATTGACAAAATGGAAGTCTGCAAGATATCAAAATAAAAAATTGACAGCAGTAGTTTGGATCAAGTCACCAAAAAGAACAACAACTCTCAGACAACAAATCAAAAATTTCTATTTCAATAATTTTAATTTCAACTTGAACTAACCCTAATTTTTAACACATATCAGAATAAAAATAAAAAAACATATGGTAATGTGGCGAAAAAAAAATCCTTCGGCGGTGTTGATATGCAGACGGTACGGGGTGATATCCAGACGGTGCGGGGTTGTTGTTGCTTCTTCATACTTCTTCGTATTTTACTCTGCAGAATGAAATTTGGGTGTGTGGCTGAAAGCCTGAAGCCTTAAAAGAAATTAAAAAAAAGAAGAAGAAAACAGTTGAACCACCGGTTTATGGAAACCACCGGTTTTTCCGATTTTTACCGGTTTGCACCGGTTCGCACCGGTTCCCTCCGGTTCAAAGGCATGGGTGATCGAACAAACAGACCCGACCGGTTACCTGACCGGTTCCCGGTCCGACCGGCCGGTACGGTCCGGTTTTTACAACACTGATTAAGAGATCATTTTCAAAATTATCATAGTCCAAATCTTCAAGTCCTCTAGAACCTGTTTTGTGGACTCTCACACTATATCTGCGGATGATATTATAATTTCCTGTAGAAGAGATCTCAAATCCTTATATGCTATTTCCAATTTACTTAATATGTTATTTCCAATTTACTTAATACTTTACATTTTGCAGTAAAGCTAAGTCCATCATTTATGCTGGTGGGATGTCTAGTAGTAGACATAAATCCCTCTCTGATATGTCATCGGATTCACCATGGCTGCCTACTCCCTTTCTTATACCTAGGGGTTTCTATCTTCATTGAAAAACCTAAAGCATGTCATTTTTTTGGCAGATAAAATCAAGATTAAGCTGGCTGCTTGGAAAGCTAATCTCCTCTCCATGGCACGAAGAGTCCAACTGGTTAAAGCGATTATACATAGCATGCTAGTGCACTGCATGTCCATTTACCGTTGGCCAACTAGCATCATCAAAACTATTGAAAGACGGATGAGAAACTGTATTTGAAGTGGTAGCATTGACAAAAAAAGATGGTAACGGTGAGCTGGAAAACCTGTTGCAAAAGTTACAAGGAGGGTGGTCTTGGCATAAGGCATGTTCATGTCTTTAATGAGGCCACTAAGCTTCATATGTGCTGGAATGTTTTGAAACAGAGCAAGAGCTGGTCCAACATTCTTGCTGCCAGAGTGAAGAGGAATTATGGAGTCATCAACTATTCTGTAAAGTCCTCAATTTGAAGCAATATTAGAGGAAAATATTCTATGGTCAAGGAAAATTGTCATTGGCTAATTGGAAATGGGAATAAGATTAATTTCTAGCTTGATAGTTGGATTAGGGAATGTAACACCCTTTTAAACCCCGCGGCTATTAAATAAAAATCTCAGAGTAAACATGAAAACAAGGGTGCCACAATTCAATAAAACAATTTATTATAACTCACTTGTCATGCTTCACTAATGAACAATCATCAATTTAATAAAATCATGTTTCTACACAGCGGAATATTGTTAGAAATGTATAGGATAAGTATTTTTAGTATCGTCTCCTCAGGGATTGATGCGATATTATCGCCGTTCTACAGCTTAGTGTATTTTGAGTTAAGGTTCTGGATGTTTTTAGTGTCATGAAAGATAAATAGCATGAAAAGAAATTAAAGACAATAACTTAGAATTTAAAAACGGTTTGGTAAAACTGTGTCAAGATTAGTGTTCATTAGTTTGATTCATATGTACTCTAATGATTATATATATGAACCTATTAATGATTAATACAATCACGTATCCTCTCGATACCGTTTATCTCTAAAGCAATATCGTGATTATTATTATATTCACCGTCAGATGATCTCTCATGCCGACAATCAACATGATAATCTTAAAAGCTTGATACTTGTGATTATCAACTCACAAATCTATCTCTAGAGTTTGTTTATTGATAGATGAATATCTTTTAGGTCTAGCTTTGAAACATATCTCTCAATAATGATCCAAAACAACAAATGAAACATAAATAACAAGATATTGACCATGTATTAATCATTAACCAAGTTCATACATAATAGATCAAAGAAAGTACATATTTACAAACTAACTACCTCTAATCTTGACACAAGATGAAACTTAGCCCTCCATATCCATAGAAGCTTCAACAACAAGCAACAAACCAAGATTTAGTGACATCAAACTCAAGAAGATTGAAGAAAGATGTTTAGAAATCTTGATTTTCTCTTAAGAAAAATGGTTTTTCTCTTCTTCTCTTGCCCTAGCTTTTTTCTCCAAGTATGTGTTATGATAAAAAACTATCCTTATCTCCTTAATCATCAATTTTATGTGGCTAAGAACAAAAGTTGGAAAAGTAGGTCCGCTGAGCGGAACAGCCAAAATATCTGATTTATGTTCAAGGTCCGCTGAGCGGAGGGGGTCCGCTGAGCGGAGCCAACTTTGTTGCTCGTCCCTGCCCATGTCCGCTTCAACTCCGCTGAGCGGACTTGCTGGTGGAAAAATCTCTGCCTGGGTCCGCTTGGACTCCGCTGAGCGGACCTTCTTGCACAAAACTCCTTCTTTTTGTATTCCACCCTCATTGCAAGTTTGTTTTGATCATTCTTCTCATTCCATCTTGCCCAAAAGTTGTTAAAACCTAAAGAAAACATTACAAGAGTTAATAAACTAACTTAATTTAGAAAATAAACACAAAGTTATTTATTTACATACTAATATATCAAAAGGTAATCAAATTTGGCACAAGAGTTTAAGAAATACCACAAAACTTATATACAAAATATGCACAAATGGGATTCTAACAACTCTCCCCAACTTTGATCTTTGTTTGTCCTCGAACAAAGCTAGCTCAAAAACATACATCATCAAATCACATAAGGTTAGTAACATCAATTGAATGGTTCAAACTTGAGTTACATACCTACAAGATAAGTCTTCCTTGCTTGTACAAGATTCTAACATGACTATGAACCACTTTCTGAACACAAACTTTTCAACACAATTGCATAAAAAAGATAATGTTCATGAATGAATCACCTAGGTTTCACTTCACAAAATAATTGAAGGACAATTGCCATGATAGCAAAAAGGGACAAATCACACTCACTAGCAATGATGCACATCCAAAACAAGTCATATATTCATCTGTACTATGCACACGAGACAATAGAGACAAAGATCACTGAGGACTTCATTCAGTTGTAACTTGGCCTGGGTTCCAAACAAGTGATATTATATGTACACGGCCATTGAAACAAAAAGGGTGAATGATCATGGAAAGCATTATTTATGTACAACTACTAATATGTTACCCTTTTGTTTATACAATAGCTAGTAGCTCTTTTTCGGTTGTTGCATAATTAATTTGTGCTTCATTAAGAACCTTACTAGCATAATGTATAGCATGAAAAAATTTTCCTTTTCTTTGACCCAACACCGCTCCTACCGCATAATCACTAGCGTTACACATTAGTTCAAAATCAAGTTTCCAATCGGGCGCTATGATTATGGGTGCGGTAGTCAATCTTTGTTTCAATTCATTAAAAGCTAAAAGGCATGCATTATCAAAAACAAAAGACTTATCTTTGTTGAGCAAGTTGCTCAAAGGCTTTGCAATCTTTGAGAAGTCCTTGATAAACCTTCTATAGAATCCCGCATGGCCTAAGAAGCTTCGAATTCCTTTGACATTTGTTGGTGGTGGCAACTTTTCAATAACCTCCACTTTTGCTCGATCGACTTCAATTCCTTTGGAAGAGACTTTGTGACCAAGAACTATGCCTTCGGTAACCATGAAATTGCATTTTTCCCAATTGAGGACCAAGTTGGTTTCAACACATCTTTTCAACACGGCATCCAAATTCTTCAAACAAAGATCAAATGAAGCTCCAAAAACGGAGAAGTCATCCATGAAAACTTCCATTGTCTTTTCTATGAAGTCCGAGAAGATAGCTTGCATACATCTTTGGAAAGTGGCCGGTGTATTACACAATCCAAACGGCATTCGCCTATAAGCAAAAATTCCAAAGGGACAAGTGAACGCCGTTTTCTCTTGATCTTCCGGGTTGACTAAAATTTGGTTGTATCCGGAGTAGCCATCCAAGAAACAATAAAACTCTTGACCCGATAACCTTTCCAACATTTGGTCCATAAAAGGTAAAGGGAAGTGATCTTTCCTAGTAGCTTGGTTAAGCTTTCGGTAATCAATGCACATCCTCCATCCCGTCACGGTCCTTGTCGGAATCAACTCATTCTTGTCATTTGTAATCACGGTCATTCCTCCTTTCTTTGGTACCACTTGGACTAGACTAACCCATGCACTATCGGAAATAGGATAAATCATTCCGGCTTCCAATAGTTTCACCACTTCCTTTCTTACAACTTCTTTCATTGTAGGATTCAACCGGCGTTGAGATTGAGCTACCAGTTTAAAATCCTCCTCCATCATAATTTTATGCATACAATAGGCCGGACTAATTCCTTTTAGATCGGAAAGAACCCATCCTATCGCCTCCTTGTTAGCTTTCAACACATGAATTAATTTCTCTTCCTCCTTGTTAGACAATTAACCACTAATGATCACCGGCTTCTTACCACCTTCTTCAAGAAAAACATATTTCATATGGGGTGGTAACATCTTCAATTCTAACTTAGTTTCCTCCACCTTTGGCTCATCTTTCAACTCCTCCATCTTTGCTTCAAAAGGACTTATCTCTTCAAAAACATCAAGATCTTGCAAACACTCTTCAATCTCTTTTTCTTCTTCTTCATTGAGAACATCAAGAGCTTTGGTTAATGTTTTCTCAAGAGGATTGAACACATGAGCTTGACTTTCAACTTGCATGATAACTTCCTCCATAGCATCAATTCTAAAACAATCACTTGTATCATTTGGATATTTCATTGCTTCTGAGAGATCAAAACACACTTCCTCATCTTGGAACTTCAATTTCATCAAACCATCATCAATGTCTATCATCATCCTTGCCGTCTTCATAAAAGGTCTTCCTAGAATCAATGGGGTATCAACATCTTCCTCCATATCAATGACAACAAAATCAACTGGAAAGAAGAACTTGTCAACTTTCACAAGCAAATCTTCCGCTATCCCAAAAGGCATAGTTGTAGACTTATCGGCTAATTGAAGTGTCATTCTTGTATTTTTCATATCAACAATGCCTAACCTTTTGACCATGGATAAGGGAATCAAATTGATACTTGAACCCGTGTCAACCAAACCTCTTCCAATATGAATGTCACCAATAGTAACCGGCAAAGTAACTCTTCCCGGATCTCTTTCCTTTCTTGGTAAAGTACTTTGAATGATTGCACTACATTTAGCATCTAGGACAACCGTTTCGGGCTCAGTGTAACTTCTTTTCTTTGTGAGGATGTCCTTCATAAACTTGGCATATTTTGGCATTTGCTCTAAAGCTTCCCCAAAAGGAATATTAATTTGCAATTGCCTAAATATGTCAAGAAAACGCGCATATTGTCTCTCATTATCTTTCTTTGAGGGAGCATGAGGATAAGGTAGATTACGAACGGGAGGACTCATAACTTTCTTCTTTTCCTCTTGAATCTTTCTCTTTTTCTCTCTATTTTTTTCTTTTTCTTCCTCACTTTTTTCTTCACTCTCATTTTCAACTAACACTCCCTCATCTTTCTTTGGTTCTACTTCACTTTCTACCTCTTTCCCCTTTTCTATCCTAACTTCCTCCTCCTCAACCTCCTTCTCCACTTCACTTTCAAGCACCCTCTCACTCCTAGTTACAACCGCTTTGCAATGCTCCTTAGGATTGGTTTGAGTGTTTGCCGTGAATGATGGTCTGGTTTGCTTCTCGGCTAGTTGTTTCGCAAGTTGGCCGACTTGAGTCTCTAAATTCTTTATTGCCGCTTCATTACTCTTTTGATTCTCCATTGATGCTTGCATGAATTGATTTAGAGTCTCCTCCAACTTTGAAGGCTTGTCTTGAGAAGGTGGTTGTTGTTGACAAGTGTTATACCCCAAAATTTGCCCACATCTTTTTTCAAGAAAACTCCAATCTGAAAATTAAGAGTCTCATATAATCATGGATTTTTATTTCAACAAATATCCTGACATATGAAATACTTAGTTTTTAGAATTTTTCTTATATAGTAATTTGGCTTGCAGTTGAATTTATTCTTACGCAAACGCCAAATACTGTTTATTACTTCACACATGCTATTTATTTATTTACAGATAAATAGTACTGACACAATTGGTACAGAGTTAAATCTTTTTGCAGGCGCAGAATCAGGAAACTCAGACTATACTGGTAACAGTCAGTCGACAGTCAAACTGCTGGCAGTACAATTCTCAGTGTTTTGTACCATCAATCAAATCAATCTTTTACAATTCAAAATTCCAAAATTTTTGTTCTAGATGTCTTCTGAATATCACGCGATTAGCAGAGACTCAACACTGCACAAAAATCAGGTACGCTTAACTGTCTCCTACACAAACAGTCCCTGACTAGGGTTTTCTTGTTTTTACAGGAGAAACAAGCTTTTGAGACCTCAAATGGATTTCATGCACATCCATATATCTCAAAGTACCATCATACAAATTTTCAAACTTCAATTCACTCAGACGCACCGTCAGCAGCTCAAACAGTCAACAGACGACCCGTTTGACCAAAAAGTCAACAGACAGTCAGTAATGAAATTTTTTGTCAAAGTCCATATTTTGTCAAAGGATTCATCATTTGATCATTGGATGATCATAATTCATCAAGGAAAGATCAAAAATCAACAAAACCCTAAGATTCAAAATTAGGGTTTTTGCCTGAAAAGTCAACTCAACTTTGACTGGTCATAACTCTCTCATCCTTCATCCAAAAAATTCAAACCAAAGCTCATTTTGAAGGAAATTCAATTATCTTTCAAATGCAATTGATCCCATGGTCATTGCATTCACCATTTGAAAAATATGACCAAAGACATTACAGGTCATTTTCAAAGTCAACAAAAAGACACTTTTTTCAAAAGAACACACAAGGAGCATCAAAAATCATTTTGACATGAGACCAAAGACATTGGTTAGAGGACTCTTTGAGGTTTCCAAAAAATGCAAGATCTACTTCATATGACAAAAATTGAGGGATTTACACCTTGTTGAAGTTGGCTAAATTTTGGGAAAATGCATGAAATCAACATTGCTCAAAAATGTATTTTTTCCAAATGGGGCCAAGTTTTCATGGTTCAAACATCATTTCCATAATATTATGGGCCTCCCACGACCAAGACAAAGCCCACATCATTTTTATCCATTTTTGATTTAATTTTATCACATATAAGATTAAATTTAAAAAGGAAAATGGAAGGATAATATGTAGCTTACAATCTAAGCATGACTCATCAAGGAATCTTCAATTTTCTGCAGCCAAATGAAGTACAAGGCAAGAGAAGTAAAGAAGAGCAAGACTTGGTCAAGTTTTCAAAGATTTTTAATATTTAAAAATCAAAGTTTCAACAAAGCTCATCAATGCTTTTAGCTTAGTTTTTAAGCACTCCATGGCTTATAAATAGGCTAGCATACTTCATCAATGTAACACACACGAAATTAGAGCAAGGCATAACATAGAATCACTTCATATTTTCAAAAATAATCAAAGAAACTTCAAAATTCGAATTTAAATTTGCAGCTAGTTTCAAAGCAAACTAAGTCCATAGATCACTTCCTGGAACTTATTTGAGTAAGTTCAGATCCATAACCAAGTTCATAGAGGCCTGAAACTCGAGTTCTCTCACTCTCCGATTTGGTAAACTTTCATTGATTTCAAATTCAAATTTTATGCGTTGTTAACATGTCTCATGGTTATGGTTAAGTTTATAATCATCATCAGATCAGGTTTGAACCCTAGCATGAGAGTTCTAACATCCTGAACATAGGTTGCCATTGCCAACCGTGAGTTTATGTTTCTCTTCGAATCTCTTAATACAAGTACTTTCAGTCCAAACTAACCTTACCATTGGATTCCCAGACCTCGATTTAGGGGGGTAGGGTCTTCATTTGGTGTTTAAACTAACGTTTTCGCAGGTTTGGCAAACCACCTCGCCGGAGAAGACAACCGGAAAACACTATTCCGGCGGTCAGCAAGGCTAGGGCAGGGTTGACTGCACGCGTGGCTTCCTCCCTCGCTCCTATTGGCTGGTCAATAAGGCTGTGGCATGCGTGGCAAAACGTTATAACATGATTGGTTCTGGTTTAAAACGTGGACCCCACATGACTTAAATTCAGAAAAAAATAAAAGAAACAAGTGGACTGGGCTTGTACGAAATGCTTTTTACACCCCTGGTTTCTGGCCCAAAAGCATCTCTTGAACTAAACTCAGTTCTTTTTCAGATTCACTTAATACACCCCCCTGCATGTTTTAATTAATAATCTCTATATTTTGCATTTTAATTAAAATCAACCAATCACAAAACACCAAAAATATTTTATTTTTTAGTTTTAATCTGATAAAATATTTATTTATTTTTAGGCATAAAAATATTAATATTTTATTTAAATTAAGGCTATTTTGTATAATTAATTAGTATATATTTATATATTTGCTTTTTAATTATTCTTAACCAATCAAAAAATCATAAAAAAAATTGTTCTTTATATAAAATATTGTTTATATATTATAGACTAATTTTGTACATATTTTGAATAATTTTCTCTTTAAGTTTTAATTATTTGTATAATTATTTGTATAATTATGTTTTAATTAGCTTAATCAATTTCAAATCAATTTCAAAAATTCCAAAAAAATTAGTTTGGTTTTAAAATTAATTGACAAATATTTTGTACATATTTTAAACTTAATTTCTAGGTTTAAATCTATTTTCATCTTTTTTCTTCATTTTAATTTAATTAATCATGCATTAATTATAATTAAAATCAATCATAAAAAAATCCAAAAACATGCCTTTTATTTTTCTTGCAATTTAAATTCCTAGATAAATGTATAGGATGTCAAATTCATGTAAATAGACTAGTTTACATTTCCTGCACAATCGATGTAATAGCGTAGATTTACTTTCCGCACTTTACATTTCCGCATTTTAATTTCCAGCAAATATAAACTGCGTCTATGTCAAAGATAAAATTGAACCGTTAGATCACTAACTTCAAAGATAAAATATCTGAATCCAATCACAATCACATTTGCACCTCTTAAGGTAATCCCTTCTCATTCTTTTCAAAATCAAAGTCAAAATTCTACTGTTTCGAGTACAAAATCGAACCTTTTGTTTGTATTCGGTGAAAGGATAGATTTTTAAAGGAAATAAGGATAAAGACCTTACAACTCAGGGTAGACCTCCTAGTTTGCTTGCTCAAATCAAAACAAACAAAATTCTCATACACTGTTGTTTTTCAAAACAAAACTTTCCAAAAAGACAATACTTTGTATACATCCAAACACGAATCATTACAAAGTTAACGTTCTTTTCAAAACATCTTTCGAAAGATAAACAAACATTTTGTATACATCCACACAAGGATCATTATAAAATTCAATTTACAAAAGTATTTGAAACCACATATGAGCATTCTAAAGTAATTGAAAAGTAATCGAAAAACAAGTGAGCTAAGCAAACTTAAGAGCCCATGGATAACCATGTATACAAAGGGTGCTAACACCTTCCCTTTGTATAACCTACCCCCTTACCCAGAATTTCTTAAAGGTCTTTTTTCTGTTTCTTTTATAAACCTTTCCTTAATTGGATAAAATAAAAGGTCGGTGGCGACTCTGTGAATTTTCAAAAATGCGAAAGCATAAGCGATAAAAAAGAGTCAGTTCACGTATCTCTCCCGCTCAGAGGTATGGCCCGAAAAAAACGGAGGTCCACAGAACTGGCGACTCTGCTGGGGAGTCACTTTCAAAAAACAAAATGTTTTCAAAAGGGGTTATCTTAAGAGAATAGATTACTTCGATGTTTTCATTTGTTTGACTTGATTGCTCTATTTTTCAAAGGTTTGTTTGGGTATTTTGCTTGTGTGGAAGATTCTAACCCGAATCTCGAGATACCTTAAGTATATGACAATAGACCAAGGAAACTGTACGGCATGTACCGATACGGTTAATCTGGTAGTCATCGTTAGTGCGATGCTTTGGTTTATACTGATGTCCCTTGAAAACGATCAAGGAGTATATTAGGCTTCCCAAATGTCATTAAACACTAATTTGTCTTAGAACCTATTTAGTTGAACTTGACTTGTGGCCTATTAAGTGGCTAGCTTTGAAATTGATCAAAGTTAGTTATCCTCGAGGAATATTTTGATCGGCCGCTCGAGCGCCGTATTGAGATGTTACTTCCAAGGATCATAGAACCCGAATACTATTCTAGGACAGGTTTTAACCAACTCAACTTCAGTGGGGAGGGTATCACCTATCAGCTCCATGCAAGCCTTTAAACCTAAGGCTATTGTTTGATTTGTTTTTGTGTGCCACATGTTTGCATCATAAGCATATCATTTTCTCACAAAACACTTCAAGGATCAAAGAGTTTACCTTTGTTTTTGCAGGTAATGGCTCCCGCCACCCGAGATTACATCCGAATCAACATCTCAACGGTACCATCTGAACTAAAAGACTTAGTGTCAGAATTCCCCAGGAATGTTCAATTCACCGAAAGGCATGGTCACTTACTCCATTTGGTTACCTCAAAATTTGAAGAAGATATGATACGGGTCCTGTTCCAGTTCTTTGACCCTGAACATCATTGCTTTACCTTTCCTGATTACCAGTTGGTACCCACTTTGGAAGAATTCTCTGAACTAATTGGATTGCCTGTTCGAAATCAATTACCTTTCACTGGTTTAGAAAGGATTCCAAAACCTGAAGTCATTGCTGCTGCTTTACATCTGCGAAAATCAGAAATCGAGTCCAATTGGGAAACAAAGAGTGGAGTTAAGGGTTTGCTTGCTAAGTTCTTAATGGAAAAGGCTCGATTACTACTAGAAAACAAAAGTTATCCAGCTTTTGAGGAGGTTATGGCCCTTTTGATCTATGGGTTGGTTTTATTCCCAAATCCCGACCAGTTCATAAGTGTACACATCATCAACCTTTTCCTAATCCGTAACCCGGGTACCAACATTGCTGGGAGACATTCTACATTCTCTACACACTCGTACCATGAAGAAACGAGGAACTCTCATGTGCTGTATACCACTACTGGCTAGGTGGTTTACATTTCATCTTCCCCGATCAATGTTGAGAAATGAACAAAGAATGCAATGGTCTCGCAGGATTATGTCTTTGTCTCATTCAGATATCCGGTGGAACAACTTCTTTCAAAGAGACATTACTATCATTGATCATTGTGGAAAGCACCCTAATGTGCCACTCCTTGGCATCAAAGGAGGCATCACTTACAATCCCTCTTTAGCTCTACGCCAATTCGGATATGCAAGGAGCAACGGTCCTCATGACATGATTATCCGTGGCATTGTGTTTGATTACGAGAATGATTCTCATAGACACCGACGAAGGTTCATACATGCATGGGACAGTGTCTATAGAATAGAAAGCAAAACTTTGGGGCAATGGAATTCTATCCCTATGGAACCTTACCTCAGATGGGTCCGCACTCATGCTCAGAAACTCATTATGCCATATCCCGCTATTCTATCAGTGACTATTGAACCAGAGGTCGAAGGATATGAACCTCAAGTTATTCTACACCCGGATATGCCAACTGACCTAGAAGAGTTGCAAAAATCTTGGGTTCAACTCAAAGAGGAAAGAGACACCTTCAAAGCACACTGTCAAGACTATGAGAGAAGGATATTGGAGCTCACCGGACAGCTTCAAGAAGAACAGCAGATCAACACATTCCTGGGGGCAAAGAGAAAGCGTCCAAGGGAGACCTGAAGGATCATTTATTTTATTTCTGTCTTGTAAGCCCAAATGAGGAAAAGAAAAAAAAAGAATAAATTGATTAACTAACGTTTGTTTCTTCTTTAACAAATCTAAACTCTAAGATCCTTGAAACATTGCACGCACATTTCATTTCATGCATTGCATACACATTTCATTTCATGCATACATTGCATTCATTTACATTGCATATACATTTCATTCATATACATTGCATCCAGTCATACACATTGCGTAACAGGTTCTCATGACGGATTTCTCATCTCCTCGCTGTTTATTTCAGTCAGAAGAGATGGAATCTGAGACAAGCATCAAGAACCTCGAAGCACAGAATGCCCAAGTTCAAGTGGCAATTCTGGAACTGGCAAAGGGGCAACAAGAACTGAAAGCCCTAATAATCAAGAAGAAAAAGAAGCCCAAAGGATCTGTAGGCTTGAGTCACCTGAAAAGGAAGATCAAAATCCCAGTCAAAAAGTTCAAAAAGCCACCGATCCCTGAAACAGTCGGTGATGGTGAACAAGAAGACAATCAAAGCAACCAGGGTTCTGCTAAACCCTCTCTCTCTTCAAATGAAGAAGATGATCATTCTGGGGACGAACCGGATGATGACAAATACCAACAGCTGGAAGACCGTATGAAAGCTATGGAGATACAAAAAATACCTGGTTTAGATTTCAATGATCTGGGGCTCATCTCGGATGTTGTTATCCCTCCAAAATTCAAAGTTCCTGTCTTTGCAAAATATGATGGAGTTTCTTGCCCGAAACTACATCTGAGATCCTATGTGAGGAAGATACAACCTCATACAACAGATAACAAATTGTGGATTCACTTCTTCCAAGAAAGTCTGTCGGGTACACAACTCGAATGGTACTACCAGCTGGAAAATACCAAGGTTCATACTTGGGAAGAATTAGCTGCTGCTTTTTACAAACAGTACCAATACAATGCTGATCTTGCGCCAACCCGTACTCAACTAAGGGGCATGTCTATGGGACCAAAAGAAAGTTTCAAAGGATATGCACAAAAGTGGAGAGATATGGCTGGAAGGGTTCAACCACCCTTATCTGATCGCGAACTAGTCGACATGTTCATGGGCACTTTAACTGGCCCTTTCTATAGCCATTTGCTGGGAAGCTCATCATCAGGTTTCACTGACCTGATACTGACCGGAGAACGTGTCGAAAGTGGCATTCAAAATGGAAAAATTCAAATAGGTTCCTCCTCTGGTACTACAAAAAGGCCCATCAGCGGGAGAAATGAGGTCAATGTAACACAAATTCAGAAAAGTCGAAAAAGTGAGCAGCATCAATCTGTAGGGGCAGTTCTGATCTCCGCATCTGCACCTCAAAAAGATCAACAACCAAAATATACGCATCGACCAGATGCACCAAGAAGAAATTTCACCAGAATCAACATGCCAATCTCTCAGGCATCGCAGCACTTGCTAAAAGCAGATCTGATCACATTAAAAGGTCCTCCAATGAATGTCAACACTTCCTCTCCGAATTACCGCCCTGATGCTACATGTGCCTATCACTCAAACTTTCCAGGACATGACGCAGATCACTGCTGGGCCCTGAAAAATAAAATACAAGATATGATAGATGTTGGGGAAATTGAGTTCGATCCTCCAGAAACTCCAAATGTCATCACTGCACCTATGCCAAAGCATGACAAAACTGTTAACGCTATCCTGGACACTGTTTACATCTATGATGTGAACGAATTATCAACTCCACTCTGCGAAGTCAAAGGAAAGCTAATCCGAGCTGGTTACTTCCCAGGATGTGACCCCGACTACTTTTACTGCTCCTGCCTGCCCAATGGTTGTGAAAATCTGAGGATGGGAATTCAAAAATAGATGGATCGCCGTATCATTATGTTTGAGAGGCTCCCTTCTATGGACGTGCTGTGCGAAGTCTTTGCAAACGGGATGAGAATAGAGGATGCCTCAGTGATCTCCAGCTTACCATTCAAAATCTCTGCCAAGGCTCCATTCAAAATTTCTGCTACACTCAAAGTGGCATCAGTAGTCATTGCTAGTCCAACTCCATTTCCATACTCCTCAGACAAAGCTGTCCCATGGGGATACGACACTAATGTTTATGTTCATGGAGTTAAGCAGGGTACCTCGACTGAAGAGGCCGCAAAGTTAACTACTCCAACTGTGGGTAATATTGTGGGTACCAGCAAGATCACGAGAAGTGGAAGAATCTTTTCACCAGAAATTTCTCCAAATGTTGCTGCCGGTCCAGTCCGAGTCCCAGTTCCTAATCAAGATAACAACGCTCGCGGCAAAGAGCCACAAGTTGAACAAGTTCAAACCCCGGTGGAGATCACTGCTGAGGATCCATCAAAGCAAGAAATGGAGGAAATATTGAAAATCATCTGCAAGAGTGATTACAATATTGTTGAGCAACTGGGGCACACCGCTTCAAAAATCTCAATGCTATCTCTGCTAAAATATTCAGAAGCTCATGCCAAAGCTCTTATGAAGTTCCTTAAAGCTGCGCATGTGCCTCAAGAGATCTCAGTCGACCAATTTGAGAATTGTGTTGCCAATCTAACCGTGAACAATGGTCTCGGTTTCTCTGATGTGGATCTAACCCCTGCTGGAAAAAATCACAACAAAGCCCTACATATCTCCATTGAATGTAATGGCACCACTCTATCTCATGTGCTAGTAGATAACGGTTCTTCTTTGAACGTGTTGCCGAAAACAGTACTAGAAAAGCTTGACTTCGAAGGAAATATGTTACAACCAAGTGATGTTGTGGTAAGAGCCTTTGACGGGTCAACAAGAACGGTATACGAAAAAGTGAATCTCCCAATCAGAGCGGGTTCTCAGATCTTTGATTCTATCTTTTACGTAATGGAAATTCACCCAGCCTACTCCTGTTTACTTGGACGTCCTTGGATACATGGGGCAAACGCTGTAACTTCTACCCTGCATCAGAAGTTAAAATATCCAGTAAAAGGAAAGATTGTCACAGTCTATGGCGAAGAGGAATATGTGGTTAGTCACCTAAGCAATTCCAAATATGTCGAGTTGGAGGACGAATTCATCGAAACTCCATGCCAATCATTTGAGGTGGTCTCCCCAGATGTCTCTACCACCAAGCATATTCCTGCTACTCCAACTACAACTATGGCTTCTCTCAAAGATGCCAAAGCCATGATTGAACAGGGTGATTGCACAGTATGGGGACCGCTTCCCGATATACCCTACAAGTCTGACAAGCTAGGCCTGGGCTATGATAGTGGAAATCAAAAGAATAGTCAAAGTCCTCGTTCTGGAGGATTAATGTCACACTTCGTCAGCCAAGAAGTAAACGCTATTGAAGATGAAGGAGTGTTCTTGAACCATATCATTCAGCCATATCCAAATGAAATTCCACCCATTTCCATGGGAATGTGGGATGCTGTGGGAGAACCAAGTGACGGGTATAATTATCAGTATACCACACCTCAGAATTCTTATATTGCTTTGGAAGACATTACCCCGACTGGATGGGGTGATCAAATTGGAAATGACGAAAGTTTCACAAGTCCCGTCACTGAGCAATATCAAAATCCACCCAAAGAAGTATGGGACACGCTAGGAGAACCCAGCAGCAAATATGACTATATGGTGAAATACTCTGCTCCTCCGAGCTCCCAAATTGCTATGGAGGACATTGTCCCAACTGGATGGGATGAACAGTACGATGACAATCTCGCTCTTGAAAAAGCCAGGGAAATACCATATAACGAGGGTTGCTTTCTGTCAGCATACACTCCTCATCAGGATGCACAAGTCTCTATTCAAAACATCATCCCGACTGCATGGGACGGCCTTATCGAGCATCTCGCTCAGCCAACAGAGATATCTCAGCCTGGGCTCTCGTATCCAGCAGAGTATATCCCTTATCCCGAAGGATCACCGGCTCATTTTCCCACTAATGAAATCAATGCTGTGGAAGATGAAGAAGACAACTGCAACTGGAACAGCTGGATACTCCCTGCTCACAACAGTGGATTGAACAACTGGAAAGCTGAGGATGTGATCTCCTTTGACCAGGACTAAATGCCATTTCCTGTTTTCTTTGTGTATATTGTGCAAAGATAAAAATGGTTCCTGAACAATCGAACCATGAGCTTGAAAGCCGTGTGCCTTAGCACACTGGTCCTTCTATAAGGGCTTATCATATCATGATCATGTGCATTCAATAAAATCATGGGACGCTTGCATGTTTAAAATTTTGTGATCCTTTTTATTTCTTTCTTCACTTTCAAATAGCTATGTTTTTTCTTCACACACACACTCACATAACTAACATGCAGATTCACATACACTCTGGATCCAGTCAACAACGATTCTGCTATTGCCTGTCATGACTTTGAAAGTCCGATCTACCAAACTGAGGACGAAAGTGAGGAAGATTGTGAAGTGCCAAGAGAAATTGCAAGGCTGCTAGAACAAGAAGACAAGGCCATACAGCCTCACGAGGAGCCAATTGAGGTCATCAACTTGGGCAACAACGAAGAAAAGAAAGAAGTCAAAATAGGGGCTGATTTAGAACACAGCATCAAGCAAAGACTGATTCAAATGCTGCGAGACTACGTCGAGATATTCGCCTGGTCCTATGAAGATATGCCAGGCCTTGACACGGACATTGTAGTTCATCGCCTGCCAATCAAAGAAGGTAGCACTCCAGTCAAACAGAAACTACGAAGGAGTAGGCCTGATATGTCAAAAAAGATCAAAGACGAGGTTGAAAAACAGTTCAATGCCGGATTCCTAAAAGTTGTAAGTTATCCTCCTTGGATAGCTAACATCGTGCCTGTACCTAAAAAAGACGGGAAAGTCAGAATGTGCGTGGACTACAGAGATCTGAACCGGGCAACCCCCAAAGATGATTTCCCTTTACCACACATCGATGTACTGGTTGACAATACCGCACAATGCAAGGTATTCTCCTTTATGGACGGATTCTCAGGGTACAATCAAATCAAGATGGCACCCGAAGACATGGAAAAAACAACCTTCACAACACTCTGGGGAACCTTTTGTTACAAAGTAATGCCCTTTGGTCTGAAAAACGCAGGAGCAACCTATCAACGTGCAATGGTAGCGTTATTTCATGATATGATTCATCAAGAAATAGAGGTGTATGTCGATGACATGATTGCAAAATCCAACACCGAAGAAGAACATCTGGGTCATTTACACAAGTTGTTTGTGTAACACCCGTATAATTTTAATATTAATTTAATTGGAATATTGAATTAATAATTAGAATTATTAGGGATTTTGTGAAAATAATGAATAAATAATGATTTATGGCATTTGGGCCATATGAGTAAATAGTAAAAGAAGGAGGGTGATTTTATAATCCTTTTACTAAATTATTATTATTTTCATAAAACATTGGGATTTGGGAAAAGAAGAAAGAACGTGAAAGAACAAAGGGTTGAGAACACGAAGAACGTGAAGGAGAACTGTAGAGGGAGAGACCAAGGATCAAGAACTCTTGTCTAAGGTAAGGGGAGACTCTCCATTTAATCTCTATTATCGTGTTATGGATAGTAATGTTGATTAGGAGTATTGTTTGGATAATTGACTTTATATTCTGAATTTTCCTCTGTGTTCATCATTGAATTTGGACTGTTAATCCCTAATAACTGATAGATTTAGGGTATGATGAATGAAATTGATTATGGGATCATATACTATGGTTATGGACGAATTCGTATGCTGTTTAGATGCAATTTTTCTGGTTTTTAGACTCAAAATCGTGGACTGATATGAGTAAAAACGAATTGGTTTTGGACTGTTACGAATTCTGCAGGTTCTGGGCATTTTCTGGTATTTCGCGTATGAAACAGTGCCATACGCGTATGAGATGAGGTCATACGCGTATGGGGGACGCTCCCAATGGGCTATACGCGTATGATACGCAGTTGCCCTGTCCCAAATACAATGTACTGGTGTTTTGCGTATGGGAGCGTATGGGGACGCTCATACGCGTATGGGAATTTGGAAAGAGGAAAATTAGTCTGGTGATACGCGTATGGCAAGGCTGATACGCGTATGGGTTGGTTTCTAGGCCATTTTGAGTTCTGGTGAAATGCGTATGATACGCGTATGAGACATAGTGATACGCGTATGGGTGCGTATGGGCATCATGATACGCGTATGGACGCTGTGTGTGCAAATTTCTGTTTTTGTGATTTTTCTGGAAAGTTCAATGATGTGTAACTTTCGATTGGTATGCCTGTTTGTATACTGTTTGGTACTGTGCAAACCTTGTGACGTGATTCTCTGGTTTACTGATGATTGATTGTATTGAATGATGTAATGTATATATGAACATGCTTAGTATTGTTGATGATGATGATGATGAAATGAGTATAGATGATGCTACTCATAGGATGGTAATGATGAAAGTATGTTATATATATGTTGCATGCATTCATAAACATGGGCTGAATCCTAGATGATGAGAGGATTCAGTGAGGGGCAGAATTCCCATTGTGTGGAATTGGTGCTGGCAGGGCCGTATCTGGATGATGATAGATCGGTCGGTGGATGATTTCCACTGGTGATGATTGGTACCACATGCATAGTGTCAGTTTCATACATGTGCATGGTTTGTTTATAGCCTGATGATAAATGTTACATGTTGACTGTTTGTTTATCTGTGGATGTATGAATGATTGATTTGTCTGAGTATGAAACAATTGGGTGAATGGTACAACCATGATATGTTATTATTTATGATGCAATAACATTGGTTAACTGTGATGAGACTCACCCTTACTTGTTGTCATTTTCAGATTGAGGATAGCGGCGCGACTTGGTGAGGATTAGCTCATAAGTCGGTTTCTAGTTATGGTGTCGGTGTCATGCTCTGGTAGATGTAACACTGGGAACACGTTTGTTTTGAGTTGGTTATAACTCTAATTGATTTTGTTGATTGAGTCGGATATATTAATGATGAATGTTGACTCTGTATTTTTCATTCCGTTGTGTAAAACATGATTTTATTTAATGAGTTATAATTTCAGTTGTTTCAGTGAATGCATGATATGTACCGACGTATGTTTTCTTCATTTTATAAATTGTGATGCCTCTCTACATGTTTACTCTGATTAATAATTATTTAATTGCCGCGGGTTATTAGAGGGGTGTTACAGTTTGACAGACTCAAGAAATACAAGTTGCGACTGAACCCAAATAAGTGTACCTTTGGAGTAAGATCCGGCAAACTCTTAGGTTTCATCGTTAGCAGCAAAGGTATTGAGGTTGATCCCGCCAAGGTTAAAGCCATTCAAGAAATGCCTATACCTCGTACCGAGAAACAAGTCAGAGGATTCTTGGGACGTCTAAATTACATCGCCCGATTTATTGCCCACATGACTACTACTTGTGTGCCGATCTTCAAACTGTTGAAGAAAGATCAAGTGGAAAGGTGGAATGACAAATGCCAGTTAGCCTTTGACAAAATCAAAGAATATCTCCAAAAACCTCCAATCTTGTTGCCACCTGTGGAAGGCAGACCTCTGATAATGTACCTAACTGTGTTAGAAGACTCAATGGGGTGTGTACTAGGACAACATGACGAATCCGGCCGAAAGGAGCACGCAATCTACTATCTTAGAAAAAAGTTTACCGATTTTGAAACAAGATACTCACTACTCGAAAAAACTTGTTGTGCCTTAACTTGGGCGGATCGCCGACTAAGACAGTACATGCTAAATCACACCACTTTCCTAATCTCCAAGATGGATCCCATCAAATACGTGTTCGAAAAACCTGCTCTCTCTGGAAGAATAGCGATATGGCAAATGATCTTAACAGAATATGACATTCAATACACTTCACAAAAAGCAATCAAAGGAAGTGTGGTAGCTGATCATCTGGCTCATCAAGCAGTGGATGATTATCAAGCATTGAACTTTGACTTCCCAGACGAAGACATTATGCTAGTCAATGACTACAAACAACCAGGACCAGAAGAAGGACCCGAGCCAGGATCTCGGTGGACTATGGTTTTTGACGGAGCTTCTAATGCACTTGGCAATGGCATCGGAGCTGTGATCATTTCCCCCGCAGGAGGTCATACACCATTCACTGCCAGGTTATGCTTCAATTGCATTAACAATATAGCCGAATACGAAGCATGTATTCTGGGTCTTAAAGCTGCAATCGATCTAAGAATCAAATTCCTAGAAGTCTACGGAGACTCGGCCTTGGTAATCTACCAAGTCAAAGGGGAATGGGACACGAAGCACCCGAATCTAATTCCTTACAAAGAATATGTGCTGAGTTTGATTCCTTACTTCGAAGAAATCACTTTCGAACACATCCCACGCGAGGAAAATCAACTAGCTGATGCTTTAGCTACCATGTCATCCATGTTCAAAGTCAGGTGGGACAACGAGGCGCCTATGATCACCATTTAAAGGCAAGATGAACCATCCTATTGCAATGAGATCAATACCGAGGGAACAGAAGAAAAACCATGGTTCCATGAAGTAAAAAGATATCTCGAAGCTCAGAAGTACCCTGAAGGGGCATCCATTAACGACAGAAAGTTTCTAAGGAGATTTGCTGCCAAATTCTTTCTAAGCAATGGAACCCTATACAAACGCAACCATGACTCGACTTTACTTCGCTGTGTAAACAAGAAGGAAGCAGAACAGATCATGAAAGAAATACACAATGGTGCCTTCGGTACTCATTCCAGTGGACATACAATGGCTAAAAAGATCCTGAGAGCAGGTTATTACTGGTCTACCATGGAAACAGACTGCCATCATCACTTCCGAACATGTCACAAATGCCAGATATACGCTGACAAAGTACATGTACCTCCAGTTCCATTAAGCGTCCTGACGGCTCCTTGGCCTTTTGCAATGTGGGGTATTGATATGATTGGAGAAATCAAACCTACTGCCTCCAACGGACATCGCTTTATCCTGGTCGCTATTGACTACTTCACAAAGTGGGTAGAAGCAGCTTCATTTGCTTCTGTTACCAAGAATGTGGTGGCCCGGTTCATCAAATACAATCTCATTTGTCGGTACGGCATCCCTGAACGGATTATCACGGACAATGGCACAAATCTAAACAACAGAATGATTACTGAACTTTGCACACAGTTCAAGATCAAACATCATAATTCTTCTCCATATCGACCAAAGATGAACGGCGCGGTGGAAGCTGCCAACAAGAACATCAAGAAAATCATACAAAAAATGACAGTAACCTACAAAGACTGGCATGAGATGTTACCTTTTGCTCTTCATGGTTATCGCACATCTGCGCGTACTTCAACAGGAGCAACTCCATTCTCCTTAGTCTATGGTATGGAGGCAGTTCTTCCAATTGAAATTCAGATTCCTTCCCTAAGGATTATGAAAGAAGCCAATCTAGACGAAGACGATTGGATTCAAACACGGTTGGACCAGATAAACTTGATTGATGAGAAAAGGCTCGCAGCTATTTGTCATGGTCAGCTATACCAAAAGCGTATGATCAAAGCCTTCAACAAAAAAGTCAAAAGTCAAGCATACCAAACTGGTGGCTTGGTTGTCAAACGCATCATCTTACCACAAGGTGATCCCAGAGGCAAATGGACTCCCACCTACGAGGGACCATTCATAATCAAGAAAATATTCTCCGGCGGAGCCATGTTGCTTACCACCATGGATGGCGAGGATTTCCCACACCCTGTGAATGCTGACATAGTCAAAAAATACTTCGCTTAAAAAGAAAAAAAAACAACTCGCTAAGTTGAAAACCTGAAAGGGCAACTTAGGCAAAAAAATGAGCGTCTCGGTGGATTGAAAACCCGAAAGGGCGGTCCAGGCAAAAATTAGAGACTAAACGAATACTATCCCGGTAGGCTGAAAACCTGAAAGGGCAGCCTAGGCAAAAGTTAGGGAATGAAGCATACAACTATGTTCCGTTCAACTGCCTACTCACCATCAAGATTCAACACCTCAAAGACACCGATCAGTCCAATCACTTTCTTCCAACAAGTGAGGGATGAGATGCTCGAAGACAGATTGGCAATAGAAGAGTTGAAACTTGACTGGATTGTTTTCACATAGCTATTTATCTTTATAAATATTTTCCAAAACTTTATGACAGTTTCCTACTTCTAGGATTGTTGTCTCCCTGTGCTAATCAGCCTATCATGGCTCTTTTTCAAAAATCAATGCAGCTTAGGCTCAAAAATCACTATTTTCACTTTTTCTGTTTTAAATACGTAAACGTCCCAATGATAATTTTGAATGAACATGTGCATTTGAATATGATTGATGTTTACCAGGAAAAACAGGAATAGCATTCAGGAAATGTCCCAATTATCTGGACATCATTCCATCAGAAGAAAATCCCCAAGAGAAACACATTTCTCAGCAAATTCCTCAAAAAGATTTTCTCTTCAAAAGAAGTCTTATCCCCCAGCAGGGTTGTTCCAGATTACTATCTTCAGAAGGTGTGATCCCCGCACCCGGACTTGGTCAGATAGTGCATCGGAGGATTATGCATCTTCCTCATTCCCATTTGAAAGGGCATCAGAACTTCCAGCTACCTTTCATTCCCAAGTGATAGTCAAAGATCCTTTAACAGAGTACCATGGTTCTCAAAGAATTTCCCCAGCTGAGGGTACTCAAACAAGGCAAAAGATCATCAACAATCACAATATAGTCATATCCAGATGACTGGCGGAAATTTATTTTCCCAAATAGAAGCTTGACATCACATTCATACATCACACATTCATATTCACATTCATACATCACACATTCATATTCACATTCATACATCATACATCACACATTCATATTCACATTCATACATCATGCATCATGCGCATATTCATACGCATATTCATACACAACATCACATGCATATTTCTCTGGGAATATCTCACATTACATGCATCATAAACATTGCATATCACTAACTTGATTTTTCAGGTAGACGGATATCTTCAACAAAGATGTTCTCAATCACATGCAATGTTCACCTGAATTCCATGAACGATTCTCTCAGATATAATCAAGCCGAAGATTCATTCTGATCACTTATCAACTCAAAAACAAGCATCACAGATCTAAAGTTGATACCTCAGACGGTTCCAGAACGATCTAACATTGCAGATCTAAAGTTGATACCTCAGACGGTTCCAGAACGATCTAACATCGCAGATCTAAAGTTGATACCTCAGACGGTTCCAGAACGATCTAACATCGAAGATCTAAAGTTGATACCTCAGACGGTTCCAGAACGATCTAACATCGCAGATCTAAAGTTGATACCTCAGACGGTTCCAGAACGATCTAACATTGCAGATCTAAAGTTGATACCTCAGACGGTTCCAGAACGATCTAACATCGCAGATCTAAAGTTGATACCTCAGACGGTTCCAGAACGATCTAACATTGAAGATCTAAAGTTGATACCTCAGACGGTTCCAGAACGATCTAACATTGCAGATCTAAAGTCGACACCTCAGACGGTTCAAGAATGATCTAACATCAAAGATCTAAAGATGATACCTCAGACGGTTCCACAATGATCAACTTTCAAAACCTAAACTTAAAGCGGCAACCTTGGACGGTTCCGAAACAGTCAACACAAAGACTTTCAAATCCTTCATCAAGATATAATCAATGGATTCATTCTGATGAACAAACCCTCAACACATTTTCCAGGTGGCATCTGAAAGTCCATCTCAGGTAATGTTTCAATCTGCCAACAACATTTCGCAGACGACATTCAAATGCAACTTCCAACATCTCTTCTGATCAAGGTAAGTGCAAATTTTTAGGGCATCTAAATATTCAATCATCTTCTACCTTCAGATTTCAGACAATCTCTTCAGGTTTAAGAAGATTGAATAGGGGCAACTGTTATACCCCAAAATTTGCCCGCATCTTTTTTCAAGAAAACTCCAATCTGGAAATTAAGAGTCTCATATAATCATGGATTTTTATTTCAACAAATATCCTGACATATGAAATACTTAGTTTTTAATTTTTCTTATACAGTAATTTGGCTTGCAGTTGAATTTATTCTTACGCAAACGCCAAATACTGTTTATTACTTCACACATGCTATTTATTTATTTACAGATAAATAGTACTGACACAATTGGTACAGAGTTAAATCTTTTTGCAGGCGCAGAATCAGGAAACTCAGACTATCTTGGTAACAAGTAGATTATTATTATCTTTTGTTTCCCACTAATTTTTGTACTATATTCCATTATTTTCAAAAATCTTTTCAAATCTCTTTTCCAAAAATCAAATCCTAACTTTATTCTCTACATCTCTCTTTTTCCCAACACTATCATACACTTTCTTTCAAATCTTATTTCCACTCAAATTTTCCTTTTGTACGGAATCACATCATTCTTCAACGTCTCTATCCTTCTTTCCACTCTATAAATACCTCTCATTTTTTCATAAAAATCTCACATCAAATTCTAATTCATCTCTCAAATTTCTACTTCATAATCCATCCTTTTCCCCGACAAAATGGCGAAGCGGTGGGAAACGTGTTTTCTTATGATCATCACCATTGCTACGGTGACCATGTCTTTCTTCTGTCTGCATAGCCCGGAACACTGTGGACCTGGGATGCTTTTGCTCCCAATCATCTACATGTTACTATTTGTAGCATGGGTTATCAATCGTCATTCTTAAAATTTGCCGTATTTCTTATTTCTTAAATGTACCGTTTATTCGTACTGTTCAATATAGTATGTAATATTTGTACTGTCAGTATTAAATGTTGTACTATTTGTCATAATATTGCTTAATTACTCAGATAATATTTTGTGTGTTTTCTGCCAGTCAAATATTCATTTTTCTGTGCATTAAATGATTTTCAGGGTTATTATCGGTAATTTTGCCCGCATACAGTAAATATTAGTTATTTATTATGTCTGTGTTTTTTTAACAAGTCATGTAAATAAACTTTCATTTTTCACATAAAACAAAAACAAAAACAACAAAAAAGAAAATTAACTTTGACTGTTGATTTTTCACTCTAACTGCTACGTCAATACCTGAACAGTCAGTTGACAGCCAAACTGCTGGCAGTACAATTCTCAGTGTTTTGTACCATCAATCAAATCAATCTTTCACAATTCAAAATTCCAAGATTTTTGTTCTAGAAGTTTTCTGAATATCACGCGATTAGCAGAGACTCAACACTGCACAAAAATCAGGTACGCTTAACTGTCTCCTACACAAACAGTCCCTGACTAGGGTTTTCTTGTTTTTACAGGAGAAACAAGCTTTTGAGACCTCAAATGGATTTCATGCACATCCATATATCTCAAAGTACCATCATACAAATTTTCAAACTTCAATTCACTCAGACGCACCGTCAGCAGCTCAAACAGTCAACAGACGACCCATTTGACCAAAAAGTCAACAGACAGTCAAAAATGAATTTTTTTGTCAAAGTCCATATTTTGTCAAAGGATTCATCATTTGATCATTGGATGATCATAATTCATCAAGGAAAGATCAAAAATCAACAAAACCCTAAGATTCAAAATTAGGGTTTTTGCCTGAAAAGTCAACTCAACTTTGACTGGTCATAACTCTCTCATCCTTCATCCAAAAAATTCAAACCAAAGCTCATTTTGAAGGAAATTCAATTATATTTCAAATGCAATTGATCCCATGGTCATTGCATTCACCATTTGAAAAATATGACCAAAGACATTACAGGTCATTTTCAAAGTCAACAAAAAGACACTTTTTTCAAAAGGACACACAAGGAGCATCAAAAATCATTTTGACATGAGACCAAAGACATTGGTTAGAGGACTCTTTGAGGTTTCCAAAAAGTGCAAGATCTCCTTCATATGACAAAAATTGAGGGATTTACACCTTGTTGAAGTTGGCTAAATTTTGGGAAAATGCATGAAATCAACATTGCTCAAAAATGTATTTTTTCCAAATGGGGCCAAGTTTTCATGATTCAAACATCATTTCCATAATATTATGGGCCTCCCACGACCAAGACAAAGCCCACATCATTTTTATCCATTTTTGATTTAATTTTATCACATATAAGATTAAATTTAAAAAGGAAAATGGAAGGATAATATGTAGCTTACAATCTAAGCATGACTCATCAAGGAATCTTCAATTTTCTGCAGCCAAATGAAGTACAAGGCAAGAGAAGTAAAGAAGAGCAAGACTTGGTCAAGTTTTCAAAGATTTTTAATATTTAAAAATCAAAGTTTCAACAAAGCTCATCAATGCTTTTAGCTTAGTTTTTAAGCACTCCATGGCTTATAAATAGGCTAGCATACTTCATCAATGTAACACACACGAAATTAGAGCAAGGCATAACATAGAATCACTTCATATTTTCAAAAATAATCAAAGAAACTTCAAAATTCGAATTTAAATTTGCAGCTAGTTTCAAAGCAAACTAAGTCCATAAATCACTTCCTGGAACTTATTTGAGTAAGTTCAGATCCATAACCAAGTTCATAGAGGCCTGAAACTCGAGTTCTCTCACTCTCCGATTTGCTAAACTTTCATTGATTTCAAATTCAAATTTTATGCGTTGTTAACATGTCTCATGGTTATGTTTAAGTTTATAATCATCATCAGATCAGGTTTGAACCCTAGCATGAGAGTTCTAACGTCCTGAACATAGGTTGCCATTGCCAACCGTGAGTTTATGTTTCTCTTCGAATCTCTTAATACAAGTACTTTCAGTCCAAACTAACCTCACCATTGGATTCCCAGACCTCGATTTAGGGGGGTAGGGTCTTCATTTGGTGTTTAAACTAACGTTTTCGCAGGTTTGGCAAACCACCTCGCCTGAGAAGACAATCGGAAAACACTATTGCGGCGGTCAGCAAGGCTAGGGCAGGGTTGACTGCACGCGTGGCTTCCTCCCTCGCTCCTATTGGCTGGTCAATAAGGTTGTGGCACGCGTGGCAAAATGTTATAACATGATTGGTTCTGGTTTAAAACGTGGACCCCACATGACTTAAATTCAGAAAAAAAATAAAAGAAACAAGTGGACTGGGCTTGTACGAAATGCTTTCTACACCCCTGGTTTCTGGCCCAAAAGCATCTCTTGAACTAAAC